>NW_022987625.1:1362707-1432965 GCF_902827165.1 Trematomus bernacchii
TGGGCAAGAAGGACAGCTGGAAGGCATCTCGCTCCTCCTCCCCACATATCAAAGGTGACTAAATGAGCTTGGATAACAAAAAAAAATTAAATAACAAAACCAAAGGAGATTTTTACAAAAGAATCACTTTCAGTGTTTGTGCCCATTCATGTGGGCTACCAACCTACAACTGTGCAATCAGACAGTCAGATGTTGTGGGCTGCCTCTGCCTTTGAAATGTGGCTTCCCTTCCTATGTCACATCATGAGATTAAACCGCCCCCATCTGACTATTTCTACCCAGAACTTGAGAAAACGACATATTTTTCTTCCAAGCCAATCAGAGCACAGTGGGCTTGAATACAGGTATATTCAGAGGAACAATTTCAGAATTTAGAAAACCAAAATACAATTATGAACCTGTTAAATATATAAACCTGTGAATAATCATAATTATAATAACAACAATAATAATGATGATGGTAATAATAATAATGATAATAATGACCATGAAACAGTAGTTCTGAGACTTGCTCTCTGCTGATACTCTACTTCAATTTTGATGGACTTGTACTTCACTTGCCATAACGTAATTTGCAGATTGTGATTCTTAATATAAAAACTCATAAATGGTTAGCATCTTTGAACACATGGGAATAGCGCTATAAAAATACAATTAATTATTATTGTTTTTATAAATCAACCAAAAAATACATTTTGCTATAGGATAAGGTCCCAGCAGTATATCAAGTCATTTAGATTAGCCCTACTGCTACTAGCTGCACATTCAAGTGATGTCCACACAGTATAGTGCAGCAGTGATGTAACTAAGTACTATACAATCTTGAGTAACTTTTACTTTATATAAGTATTTACATTTTTTGCTATTTGTACTTCTACCACTGAAATTCAGAGGTAAATGGTGTACTTTTACTCCACTACATGTATATAATCCCTTTAGTTACTTTACAGATTTGGATTAATGATGTGAAATATAATCAACACTTAAATCAGCCTGGAGTAAATTCACAAGCTACCCTGCAGTATACGAGTATTCCTGCTCTCCGCTACTTCTACTTTGACTAAAGTACAAAAGTACACTTCTTCCACCTCCGCTATACAAGAGGGACAACAAATGCTCTAGAATAAAGTGAAATGTTTTAAAAATATTTGTATTTTGTTGTTTTTCCTGTAACTCCTGTTTATCCAGGATGAAGTGCTAGGCCACTTTGATAATCCAGTGTGCGTTCATCTGGTTGCCTCATACATAATGCCATACTTGTGCTTCTTAAGGGGATCTTACACCAGCGGATATCCAGCCCAAAGCAGAGGACAAAGTTCGGAACAGCACGCGGCGCCCGGCCCCAAAGCCCCCCGCAGCTAATGGAGCCAACAGCAGGGCTAACCCTCAGGCTGCGGCCCCCCCCACAGACAGGTCTGCTCGCCTGCGCGATAGACAGGCGTCATGGGCCCCGCACACACAGGCCCCCAGCACACAGAGGAGTCAGAGGAGAGGAGGAAGAGGAGCGCCGGCCATGAGAGAGAGGAGCCAGGGGGACGGGAGAGGGAAGGATGGAGGGACAGCAGAGAAGGGAGAAAGGAAAGGAGGAAGACTGTGTGAGGAGTCCAAGGGGAAGGACAAAGAGAGGAATGGACATCAGAGGCCCAGAGAAGCAAATGGTCTGAAAAGCCGGGGGGCTGATGGGAGAGGAAAGGTCGGAGCTAAAGGGGTTAACAGAGGAGTGGGGGCCAAGCCAAATAATATACTGTCCACCCAGGAAGTGTGTGCAGCCATGGTGGTCCCTCGCACGCCTGTAGCACCAAGAAACCAGGAAAAGACCCAAGACCAAGGTACTGAACCCGTTCTATAGCACGATGGGGGGGATGTAACTTTTAGAAAGAAAGAAAGGTAGACTGAATTACAGTAGGGGGGGGGGGGGGGTCTGTATTTTGTTTCCTTGCCCTGTATTTATTTTCAGTGCCTTTTAAGATTGATTATTTGGAAAGGTGGGATCAAAAAAGTGTTATCAAAGATAACCACCGTGTGTTCTTCAGGTGTGATTGCTAAATGCATATGCCAGCAGTTCTCCTGTTTTATGGCTTTATTTGACCTAACAATTAAACATGTAGCCCATAGTAGCAGCATGTCCGTTTTCAGGATCATTTTATTAGTAATTCCATATAATGAGAACAGTTAAGTACAGTAAAGTCAAAATGTTCCAGTGAATGAAGATTACACCCACCACACACCCCTTTGGCAAAACTCATGTATTTGCATCCTTAATACAATCTAGGTAAACACTGGAAAAACGACCAGTGTTCAGAGTAAATATGAATTATAATTAAAAACATTATTCTCCATTTGTGTTCAATTGTATTGCCAACTACAAGGAAAGAAAACATTTCACAGTCCTTTGTAGAAGTTTTCTGAAATAAAAGATCCATATGTGTAGCCTTAAGAAAAGAAAGAGGACATAGAAATAGAAAGAGGACGTGTTTTTGTGGTCTACAGTGAATACTTTTGTTAAAGGGCAACTGTAGGGATGATAATAGTAATTCCAAGACAAGACAGCTCCCCTAAAGGGAAGGTGACAGAATAGTTAAAGGGTTAATAGTTAATAGTGGAGGAGTTTCAGAATTGTGTGCCAATGAAAGGGTCAGGGGGCCACCTAGATCGCTCAGCATCTTCCTCTTGGTACTACTACATGTCTAGTAAATAGAAATGTATATGACTTGAAGGTCATTAGATTCAGTCTTCTGAAAACTCACAGTTCCTCCTGATGTTTTAAATCAAATTACCTCAGCCTTTTTTTAAATGAGCACCCACAGAACAAGCTAAAAACTCAACATTTAAATATTGACCAAAAAAGTTATTATAGTCAGATTTAAAAAATGCCTATTTACCAAGGCCGGATTAATACCTCCAGGGGCCCCTGGGCACTTAGAGCTCATGGGCCCCCCAACCCTGCCCCAAAACAAAAATGTGAGCACACGTAACACCCAGTGGCGGCGCCAGGGTATGGCTGGGGTAGGCTACAGCCATACCAAGAAATGGCTTAGCCCCACCTTAGCCCCACCATGAAAAATGATGTTAAGGCGAGACACGGCAGGCAAAAACATCGTTTTTTAAGCAGTGGTCAATTTTGAGATTTTGTGCTATTTTGATTCTATAACATGTTTTCTTTCAGGCTTTTGGAAGGAAAACGTACAAAATACACATTGAAGTGTTTATTTTACTATAGTTTGTCTATTTGCGTCTGTAGATTTCTCCTAAATTCACCAAAAGTTAGCATTCTAACGTAATATAAATTACCGCGACCGCTGCACCATGTAATCAGAGGTATCGTTGGAAAGCTGTGTCTCTCCTGCACAATCTCATCGGATCCAAATATGGTCATTTCCTTTGTATCAGAAACCAATCGTGAAAGTACAAAGGGGTCTTAAACCAAGAAACGAAATCTCATTGGCTGGTGTCAATTTCTGACAACGTGATTCGTTCAGATGCGTCACGTGGTGTGCTAAAACACTTCCTGGGTTAGCTTTCCGCTAGAAATGTAAATCTCAAAATGGCAAAAGAACGGCGAAAAAAACGTTCACAGAGAAGACGACAACAATTGTCACTTGCACAAAGCAAGGTTATACAAAAAACAAATGACCCCGAACATGAAATACCTTCACGGAGTGCGTCAAGGCGCAAGCTGTCATCCAGATAACAGGAGGGTTTAGCTAGCGTCACCCTGCAATCTTTAAAGGTCGTTTTCTCAAAATGAGTTTTTTCTCCTACTCTGAGTCCGAAATGTCCACTTCAGTAGCACGTAGATACACCAAACCTTCCAGTTATATTCCTATCAATATTATGAAGGCTTTTACAGAAGGGTTTGTTCATATATCATTCATAGCCTGAATTATATAACATTGTATACCTAAAAACATGGCGAAGATTGATATTTTAGGGCTGTTGACAGTATTTTCTGATTTATGGAGTGATAAAAAGAGATATCCAAAATCCCTTCTGATAATATTATGACTACAAAATGAAACAACAATTTTGAACCTGGCTTTATCCAAAGTTCAGATTTCGATTCCTGAAATGTGTTAAAATATGCGCATATTTAATGAGATAATGGCTCATTTGCATATTTAAACATGCTATTTCAGAAAACTTGTAATACAAAAAACAATTGCCTTATTGTAAGTAATTAACTGGAGAAATTTCTAGCTGATATCTTTAAGTTAAAGAAATTACCCTATTCACCTGGGGTGTCTCGCCTTAAAGTAAGCAAAATGAAGTCCGCCAACTCGCGTGGAGTAAATTGCACAGACAGCAGTTAGTAAGATTGATTTCAGCAGCCACTTGTCTGGAAATACCGAAGACTAGAAACAGTTTTGAAAACTTTTGTCACGTAGTGATCGTCTTCTCAATAAAACATCTTTGATAATGTCTTCTGGCCAATCAGAATCACGATAACGGCGTGGTGTTGTTGCAGGAAGTCCCGACGGAGAATACTTTTGTTGTAGTACATCTCTATATACATCGATACAACATTACGTGTTGATAGAAATCAACACGTAATGAAATAAGACCCCACGGTTTGATGATTGATAGGTGTGTGGGCTGTCTTTCATTTTGACACACAGAACAATGGGGGCTATCCACCCTTATCCACAATGTAAAGTAATTCCCACAGCCTCTTCCCTCTTCTCTCTGTGAGGAGCAGCAGCACCTCCAGTTGACACAGAACCATGGCACAAGTCCAATATAATCCTCCTTTCATCTTCAGACTCTTCAACAGCGTGTCTCAAACCCTGTGTTTTTTGGCAACCTTCTACTGAAAACGAGTTTGATTGTTAGCCTGAAAACTAAAACAATGCTCTAAAACTGAGTAAATTGAACACCTCTGTATGAACACTATCACTCATGAGCAGGTGAGCTACATATGTGCCAGAACTGTTAAGTTCTTTGAGCATTAAAAGGTTTAAGAAGAACTGCATGTTTTTTGGTAAGTATACACCTGAGAAGATGAAACTCGGATTTTACTGAGTTGTTTGGAAGTTTTAGTGTCCTTCAAGATTCAAGTTACCTTGCTTCGAGTATTTGATATACAAATGGTAATTTTATGGGTGGAGTATTCCTTTTGAGGTAAGAAAACTTAAAGGTAGGGTAGGTAAGTTTGAGAAACCGGCTCGAGATACACTTTTTGTTATATTCCATGGAATGCTCTTAACATCCCGATAGCAATGAATATCTTAAGTGCTTTGACAAAAAATCCATGAAAAAAATGTCATCTGTGGAAGCCGTAGTACTGTAAAAAGCACGACCAATCATTTTAGCCGGCCCGGCTAAAATAACTGGATGGCCTACCTGCCTGTCAGCCTTCCATCTGTGCACAAACTTATCTCGTGCCCTCATTGGTCATGTGCGCGTTCGTGTGTGTTGGAGGAGGGGCTCTATAAGGAAGTGGCAGATTTTCTCCGGTTGTGTATTTTCAAATTATAGCGATCTCGAGACGGTTTCTCAAACTTACCTACCCCACCTTTAAGTGAAGTGGTTCACAAATAACTTTGCCCACATTTTATTCCCAAACTGTTCATAGTTTTCAAATGACTCTGTTACTCCTCATATAACTAACTACTGTCCATATTTTGTGTTCTTAGGCCAAAACCATGACAGGACCCAAGACAACCCCCCTATCCTCTCTAGATCCAGCAGTGAGGGGGGCTCAAACAGAATGTCCCTTAGCTCAGACACAGAAGGCCCCCCACCAGGGCCCCTGCATCCTTCTCTATCCAATCGAACCAACCCTGTCATCAGCGAAGAAGATGGGGAGGGAGTTTCAACTCCCTGTGCAAACGTCCAGAATGGTGTAATCCACTGTGACGAAAAAACTGAGATGGACTGTACCAAGTCAGAGGTGGACGCACAGGGAGGAAAAGATGACAATAACACTGAGGTCCCTCAGGGAGATGGTGCGGCTGCTCAGACTGTACCAAAGAGTGAATCTGCAGCAGGGTTAAATTATGACTCTGTCAAATACACTCTGGTGGTCGATGAACATGCTCAGTTGGAGCTGGTCAGCCTCAAGGACTGCTTGCATGGTTACCATGAGCACAAAGACGACAGCGATTCAGAGACGGTCTATCAGTCAGCCAATGAGGAGGAAGACCCAGAGTATGAGGAGGAGAGGAAGAGGATAGAAGAAGCAACAAAGCAAGGTAATGATGCAGCTTCATTCTTAACATGGCTGACATCATTTGTGTCACAAAGCAGTATCACTGTAAAGTTCATCGGTATGTTTTTCAAATGAAAGGGTCCCATCTCTTTGGGAGCATGAATGTAGGCTACTCAGCTAAATTCATGATCAATGTTCCTGTTAGGTTATAAGACATCTTGTGTAACAACACATGTCTGCATTTGACCATATGCAGAGGCAGCACCCCAGGAAGGATAAACATAAAGAAAAAGAAAAAACATTAAGCGCTTTTTGAGTTAATTTAGGCCTTGTAACTGATTCACCAGCACTTACTATGGTATGATCTTGCCTGAAGTGAATACATCTGCACTTGTTCGGAGTTTGAATCTTTATAGTTTTTACACTTATTGGAAGTCACTTTGGACAAAAGCTTCAGCTAAATGATATAATGTAAACGCTCCACACATAGGACATTTGTGTTTTAGCATCTGGCCCAAGGTCACAGACATGTAAACTGCAGGGGCCAGGGAACGAACCACCAATATTCCAATTAGTGGACGACCTCAGCCTAAAACTAGGTGCTACGTTGTTATATGTCCTCATGTGGAAAACTTATTTCATGTCCAATATTGATTCAGAGAAACATAACTATTCTCAGGGAATTGTATCTTTGTTGTTAGGATTGAGATTTTTAGGAAGCGTTCTCACTTACTGGACAAACAGCTTATGGTTTGGCAAGGGTTGGCATCAGAGTAAAACTGCGCAATGCCGGTTTGTGATTTGAATATAATTGAAGGACTAATCGTCTCATGGATTAGGCGATCAATACAAAAAAGACCAAGAGGACCTATACTGAGGCCTGTTGAACAAAACTGCTACTACACACACACTACACACACACTACACACACACTACACACACACTACACACTGCTACATGTGCGGAGGACCACACTTTGTACAAGATGATTTTGCAGGTGTAGCTTCAGGACAGAATATCTGAAATCATTTCGACCCCATCTTTTTGCACAGTTCCTTGGTTGTTGTTTCTTGCTGCAAAGAGTGTAACTCTTACTTGTTTTCTACTCCAAGAGAGGAGGAAAGAGGAAGAAAAGAGAAGAAAGGAGGAAGAAGTCTCCAAGAAGAGGAGGGAAGAGGATTTGAAAAGGCGGAGGGAGGAGGAGGTCAAAAGGAGAAGGGAAGTTGTGGCAAGGACCTGCAAGCAGTCCAAGGTAACCTCCACAACAACTTCAGAGGAAGAGGAGTCTAATGGAGAGAGGGCCGTCCCTTCCAGAAGTCAAAAGTTCCTCAACCTGTTTCCCAACAGCAGCTCTCAACACAGCGCCACTGGTATGTTTATAGTCCAAGGGTTTGATTTAAACGAAAAATCATTTAGAAATATATATTCATAAAGATCCCTTTATTGATCACCTCTATATGTGTGTTTGCCTGTTGATGCGCCTGTTGTATATGCTGCTCATTTGAGGTCCTAAATGTTAGTTTTGTTTGCTTTGCCTTTGCCTGAACTCATTCTTCACAAGTGGTATAATATAAGTATATATGGAAGCTGCAGTATCGGTTATAGGAGGAGTAAACATTTTACACATTGTTATAAGAACTATGTTGATTTAAGTGTATTTTTTGTTTACAACAACCTGAACACATGCATGCTGCTTGCCATTTGAATGTTGTTGTTTGTTTATGTTAGGATTTTGTTTGTCACATACACAATCCTAACATGTGTTTTTTTAAGTAGTCTTTTTATTTTATTTTAGACATTTTAACACAACACACAGAACAATGTACAACACCCCCACACCCCACCACTGATGGCCACACAGCACATCCACAATTTGACAACAATTGAATGATATTAATAATAATCCTCATCAACATAATCACAATAATACAGATAGACCAGAGGCCTGTACTACGAAGCTGGTTCAACCTAACCTGGATATGTTGGAGTTAGCCGGTTGGCCCAATCCAAAACATACGCGCTCTGGCTAAGCTGTACTACGACGCTGGTTATCAAGTGGATCGCTGAAGCCAGCCGTGTCCTATCTAGTTAGGTGCGCGTTCACATGAAAGGGGTGGTATTTGGAGCATTCGACCAATCTCAAACATGGACAAGCGTACTGACAGCGCAGCGTCATACTTCCTGAATGAAAAGTGACCTTTAATATTAGTCAAATATGAAGAAGTTAAACTTTAAACATCCATGACTTAAACACTTTATCCAGGATAAAAGCCACATAGCTGCACCTGCAAGGTGAATACAGCTGGTAAAAGAAAAAGTGTTTGAATGCGTACATTAAGAGGTTTATGATATCACTGCCCCGTCTAAGACACGAGTGGATCTGACTTTAATTACATTTGACTCGAGTGTTTCGTCAACTTAATGTGTTGCTTAAAATAATACTTCTACATACAGTATGTGACACTGTGAGTGTTGCACGGCCAGATACGGCTCAAGAAGCTGACTCAGATAAGGAAATATATGATACATTATGATGTGATATGATATGAATGATAATGGGACACATCGACGTCTGCACTCACAGTGCCGTGGACTGTACGTAATGTTACTCTGATCCGGTTACTTATGTTGTGGCAGATATTTAAGTAAGCTTTCTTAACGCTAATGTTATACTAGTCAGATTGCTCTGAAGATGGGAGGGGATATTCTATTAATTTTCACGTTCACACAGTCAGTTGATTTTTGCCGGCCGTCTTTCCTGCAACGGCAGTTTTTCTGTATTTCCTCTATCCTGTAATATGACTTGATAGCTTTAAACTCCGCACACGGAGCTCTGATTGGTCAGCAGGCGGTGCTTTCACTGAGTTGATCTCTTAGCCTGCAACCTAACCTCCTCCTGAGGAGGTTAGCCGCTCAGCATAAGTTACCATGGAGATCTAGCCCGGTAAAAAGAGAACCAGCGTCGTAGGACCGGAAAGCCCGAGTTTTCCCTGAAGTTAGCCGGCTAAGCGAAAATCCGGCTTCGTAGTACAGGCCTCAGATGAGATAAATAACATATATATTATATATATATATATATATATATACATACACATATACATACAGATCAAGCTGGAATATCAATCAAACATATAGAACTAAGAGGGATATTATTTTCAGTCTGCAATATGTGAATCCAGGGTAATCAGTCAACAGAAGCCGAATCATATCATGTGTCTCCCATAGTTGAGGTTATTTGGCCTTCTAAGCAGTGGAAATATGTCCCCTGGTTAGAATGGCACTTAATAAATAAAGGGGAAATGGAACGGTCTATTTTATGTAAGGTGACAGGAATAAAATGCCGTCTGTGAAGAATTGTATACTGGGTTTCCCTCAGTCTGTTACATATAAACGTGGTTCTGATTAAGTTTATAGATGCCTGCCTGATAACATGCTTTCCATTTTGGCGCTCTAAGATGAACTTCATTGCAAGGGAGGTTAAGAGAAAAAGACGCAGTCAGTGAAGTAACAAAATGCCTTATTTACAGATATCCAAAGAAATGCTGTTGCGGGATATCGAATGTGTCTTGTAGCTGCCGGAAAGATAAGAAAAAAATCATCCTTGAATAAGTCACCAATTACGTGAATACCCCTGTCCCTCCACTAAGATAAGACAATCTAATAAGATTGCATTTTACATCTGAATTAATCTTGTTTTTATCACAAGTGACCAGAGGCCTGTACTACGAAGCTGGTTCAACCTAACCTGGATATGTTTGAGTTAGCCGGTTGGCCCAATCCAAAACATACGCGCTCTGGCTAAGCTGTACTACGACGCTGGTTATCAAGTGGATCGCTCAAGCCAGCCGTGTCCTATCTAGTTAGGTGCGCGTTCACATGAAAGGGGAGATATTTGGAGCATTCGACCAATCACAAACATGGACAAGCGTACTGACAGCGCAGCGTCATACTTCCTGAATGAAAAGTGAACTTTAATATTAGTCAAATATGAAGAAGTTAAACTTTAAACATCCATGACTTAAACACTTTATCCAGGATAAAAGCCACATAGCTGCACCTGCAAGGTGAATACAGCTGGTAAAAGAAAAAGCGTTTGAATGCGTACATTAACAGGTTTATGAAATCACTGCCCCGTCTAAGACACGATCTGACTTTAATTACATTTGACTCGAGTGTTTCGTCAACTTAATGTGTTGCTTAAAATAATACTTCTGCATACAGTATGTGACACTGTGAGTGTTGCACGGCCAGATACGGCTCAAGAAGCTGACTCAAATAAGGAAATATATGATACTGTACATTATGGTGTGATATGATATGCACTCACAGTGCCGCGGACTGTACGTAATGTTACTCTGATCCGGTTACTTATGTCGTGGCAGATATTTAAGTAAGCTTTCTTAACGCTAATATTATAATAGTCAGATTGCTCTGAAGATGGGAGGGGATATTCTATTAATTTTCACGGCCGTCTTTCCTGCAACGGCAGTTTTTCTGTATTTCCTCTATCCTGTAATATGAATTGATCGCTTTAAACTCCGCACACGGAGCTCTGATTGGTCAGCAGGCGGTGCTTTCACTGAGTTGATCTCTTAGCCTGCCACCTAACCTGCTCCGGAGCAGGTTTGCCGCTCAGCATAAGTTACCATGGAAATCTAGCCCGCTAAAAAGAGAACCAGCGTCGTAGGACCGGAAAGCCCGAGATTTCCCTGAATTTAGCCGGCTAAGCGAAAATCCAGCTTCGTAGTACAGGCCTCAGGCCTAAAAGTGATTGTGGGGGACACGCCCAGGAATCAATACAAGTCTCCTTTTTGAGATATGCACATAGCCATGACCAGACGTAGGATGCATGGCAGGCCCAGTTGTAAATATCAAATTAGGCATAGTAAGGCCGTCCCTATCTGTAGGTTGCTGTAGTATATTAAGCCTCTGTCTGGGTTTTTTGCCATGCAAAATAAATTCAGAAAGTGATTTATTTTTCTAAGTCAAGATAAAATGTATTGGTCAAGTAAAGAGGGGGCATCTTTAATGGATATAAGTGACGGGGGAGGACACTCATCTTAATGAGACTGATCCGACCCATCAACAGAAACTGACCAGGACATCTGTGTTACTCATGGTCCCTAACGGCATAGATTCAGATTTACTATAATTGATCTTGTAGCCAAATATGGCACTGAACTCACTAAAGACTGTCATCGTAGTAGAAATCGACAGCTTGGGGCACGACAAAAATAGCAAGATATCGTCCACGTATAAGGCCATTTTATGTTGCACGTTCCCCATTATCACTCACCTTATATCAGTGTGTATACGAATACTTTCAACTAATGGTTCCAACGCTAAAGCAAAGAGAAGAGGGCTTAGTGGGCACCCCTGAGGTACGCCCCTAGCCACAGGAAAAGGTTCAGAGCGCCGTCCATTAGTTATGACTACAGCTGAAGGTGAATGATATATGGTTTGGATCCACCAAAGGAAGTCCCCTCCTAAGCCAAATCTCGCAAATGACTGTTTCCATCAGCTTTGGACATGTTCCCGAAAATAAATTAATCACTTTCTTGTGGTTCAATCGGGAAGAAAATGAAATAATCGGCCCTTGAGGCTGGAGCACGGCAAAAAACGTACCTCTAACTCTGAATGCATCACGTGACCGGCCCTAACATATGTTTACTGATAATCTGTTTTGCCTAGCTCCAGAAAGCAATAACAAAAAGAAGAAGAATAGAATAATAAAGATTAGGTGGAATAATACTTTTCTGTGCTAAATAACTAATGATGAAAATATATCACTACAGTATGTTGGAGAAAATGAAACATTCAAACAAATATTTGATGGCCATTTTTGACAATTGAGTTACTCTGTTTTGAATATGTATACGATTGTAATGTCTTCAAATCCATAAAAAAATGAGGATATCATTAATATGAAAAAGGTGAAGGTGTACTCAGCCTCAGTGAAGGTGTCCTACACATAAAGCTAAAAACGTAGTCACGGTGGCCAAATTGTGCTCTCCATTCCCAAGTAAGCTGTTATGAATGTAACATGGCTGCTGTATCACTCAGGTGCTGGCTCCTTTGGTGTGTTCTCCTGTGTTTTGGATGGAGTGGAGAGACAACAGAGCCACAGAGCTGCCTACAGGTCAAAACTTATACTCATATACAAACTAACTGTGACATGTCCAAATCAACACGGAGACTGAATTCTGTATAATCTCTTTCCTTTCTTTAGGTTTGTCCCTCGTCATTCAGATGAGCTGTACCTAGAGACGGATGACCCAGTGCTGCTGCTGAAGCAGTCTGAGGACCTGTGGTGTCAGGGCTACAACATGAGGACCGGGGCTACCGGCATCTTCCCTGCCTTCTACGCCGTCAGGCTGCCCACAGACACTATCCAAGGTCCATTGCAACAGAAATCTATAATACAAAAACTGAATAGCAGAGAGACAAGTGAGAAAAAAACATCTAGTGTTCTATTAAAGTCTGATCAAAATGTTCAGTGTACAGTATGTTGGCACATTAGTGATGGTTCAAATACATTGCCAGCTGATTGTAATACATGTAAAGTAACAAAACTAGCTAACATAAAATATACTGTATATTCCTTGTGTTTACAGTGTATGGAGAAATTAATACTCAGCTTGAAGAAAACATGAATACTTTGAACCCTTCTTAAAAATGTTAGGTAGTGGTGCACTTCAACCTGTTGTGGGAAGAATGAGTATAACACCAGTTTATTTTCAACTGTTTAATCAACATGATTTTCTTTTCTCACTTTCCACTCACTGCTTATTTCCTGACACAATCAGCTTGTCATTATTTAAGTTGATGTTATTATTATTATTTTGTTCCCATAGCTGCGAAGGATAGCTCGATAGAGAAGTTCCTGGTGCGATTCCTAGGTTCGGTGCAGGTCCCCATCCACAAAGGCACCGACATGCTTTCCTCTGCAATGCAGAAGGTACGTACAGGCAGTGAGAACAGAAACACACCATGAAAGTGATATAGTGGTGAATAAATACAACAACCTCCAGCTGGCGATCATGACATTGTCACGGTTTGTATGCGGACCTAAAAGCAGTACAAACAGGGAGGCTGGTCAGGGGATGTAAATAAGGTGAGCTTTTATTAAATAAAAAGCTGGTTCAACACACAAAAAACTACGGAGCAGGCAAGGGGGAACAAAAGGGAAAGTAACAAACAAAACAAAAACAAACCGGGAACACAGGAGGGCAGACCAGAGGCCTGTACTACGAAGCCAGTTCAACAGACCCTGGATATGTTTTAGTTACCCGGTTTACCTAATCCAAAACAAACGCGCTCTCGCTAAGCGGTCCAACGACGCTGGTTATCAACTCGGTAACTCAAGCCAGGGTTTCTCTGGCCCAATCCCAAACCACCCCCCACACCCTACCCCAGGCATGGACAAACTAAGGCTCGCGGGCCATATACGGCCCGTTGGGCTTTTTAATCCGGCCCGCCGAATATTGGTAGAAAATTGTCCAAATAATAGTAAAGACCGCATTCATTTTGCCTTTTTCCTGCAATACCCGACTTTTCAGTTGATCCCACTAGATGGCGCACTCTAGACACATTGACCTTTGCTGGAGTCTGGTCTATTCTATGGCCCCACTCGGCAACCCGGCAAGATCTAAGAACCAAATACGTCGAGATTAACCTGAGCAATAACAGTTCATGGCGAGTACAGCGAATACAAGTTGTAACAAGCAGTAGCGCTGAGCAAAGGGACTAGAACGCGACCACACACTTATAAAAAACCACTTATATAAAGTCAGGCAACACGAACCAGGCTTAGTGTGATTCTGTTTATTTTACCTTACTTTAATGACCATCCGTTCACTGTTATTGATCATTGTGAAGAGGCAGACGTTTTCCTGTTGTTTTGTATTATTGCAGCTATCGGATGGAATCAATACATGGGCTGCATGTGGCCATCACAAGTAAAATCATAACAAAAACTACGCCGGTAAAATGTGCCTGTAGAAAACGGCTTATGCCACAATATGATAGGAACAAGTAGTCAAGATTAGCTTCGGTTGCTATGCTAACATCACCTGTAGAATGCCAGAGAAACCTTCATAACACCGTTGTGATGCCAAACAGCGTCAATTCAGACTGAAACACATTCACTCATGGGGAATTGGGGATATGTATCAGCTGCTTGTGTGACAGTCAGACAGTGAATACTTTACAGCGGCCGATGCCGTGATTTAACGGGAGACTAAACTCCGGTGGACGAGCAGTACTGCAGTGGTCGGTAATGCCGCTGAACCACATTAATAAACAATGAACCATGGCACTCTGGAGAAAGGTATAAGGTTGGAGAAGTAGTTCTTTAATTTAATCTGGCTTCGTATGATTAAAAACTACCCGACGCAGTCCTCTATAGAGTGCCACAGTGACGCGTCCTAAAACCCGGAAGTAAGTTATCATTTTACCACTTCCGATTCCTTCAACAAAAACCAATGCAATTTCTCCATAGGATTTTGGAAAATAGCTCGAAATAAGGTCTGTGGTTGACACAAATTGAAGAGACAGATCACGTTTTGTTCAGCCAGATAATATCCACATGTCTACCCTACTTTTATAATTTTCTAATCATAAATCTTATCGATAGATTTATGATCTTATCGATAGATTTATGATCTATCACAAACATGGAGAAGCGTATTGACGGCGCAGCGTCATACTTCCTGAATGAAAAGTGAACTTTAATATTAGACAAATATGAAGAAGTTCAACTTTAAACATCCATGACTTAAACACTTTATCCAGGATAAAAGCCACATAGTTGCACCTGCAAGGTGGTAAAAGAAAAAGTGTTTGAATGCGTACATTAACAGGTTTATGATATCACTGCCCCGTCTAAGACACGAGTGGATCTGACTTTAATTACATTTGACTTGAGTGTTTCGTCAACTTAATGTGTTGCTTAACCCTCCTGTTGTCTTCGGGTCAAATCTGAGCGATTTACTACTTTCATCGATCATAACTTTTTTGTTTTACATTCGATTGCATTAAGGCTCCTTCACAGTAGACATTTGAACATATGAAATTGCTGACCACCACTTTCATTGAATTTTGGATGATTTAGTCAACTTTGTAACACCCATGATGTTCCCGGTCAAAAATGACCGCCATAAAGAAAAGGAATTAGTAACCATCCGGTTCAGATAAAACACGCACGCACGCACGCACGCACGCACGCACGCACGCACGCACGCACGCACGCACGCACGCACGCACGCACGCACGCACGCACGCACGCACGCACGCACGCACGCACGCACGCACGCACGCACGCACGCACGCACGCACGCACGCACACACACACACACACACACACACACACACACACACACACACACACACACACACACACACACACACACACACACATACACATACATACACATACACACACACACACACACACTCTAGATGTGCCCATCCCCCCATGTGAATCACACCTGGCACACACAAACGCACACAGAACAATTTGATACATTTCCCGCTCTTATGTGCCCATCCCCCCCATGGATCAAACCTGGCACATGCAATACATGTTCAGTGTCTATTCTTTGTATATTTAGTGCAGTTTTTCATGTATACTAGTCTGATACAATATGTACAGTTTGAAAGGGTTAATGGTTTTTGTGTTAATGTAATAGAACACCAAAGTAAGGGGGGGAAAACGAAGACAATAGGAGGGTTAAAATAATACATCTGCATACAGTATGTGACACTGTAAGTGTTGCACGGCCAGATACGGCTCAAGAAGCTGACTCAGATAAGGAAATATATGATACATTATTTATGATGTGATATGATATGAATGATAATGGGACACATCGACGTCTGCACTCACAGTGCCGCGGACTGTACGTAATGTTACTTTGATCCAGTTACTTATGTTGTGGCAGATATTTAAGTAAGCTTTCTTAATGCTAATGTTATAATAGTCAGATTGCTCTGAAGATGGGAGGGGATATTCTATTCATTTTCACGTTCACACAGTCAGTTCATTTTTGCCGGCCGTCTTTCCTGCAACGGAAGTTTTTCTGTATTTCCTTTATCCTGTAATATGACTTGATAGCTTTAAACTCCGCACACGGAGCTCTGATTGGTCAGCAGGCGGTGCTTTCACTGAGTTGATCTCTTATCCTGGAACCTAACCAGGTTAGCCGTTCAGCATAAGTTGCCATGGAGATCTAGCCCGGTAAGAAGAGAACCAGCGTCGTAGGACCGGAAACCCAGAGTTTTCCCTGAAGTTAGCTCGCTAAGCGAAAATCCGGCTTCGTAGTACAGCCTCAGGGAAATCCAGAGCAGGACACCAACAACCAAACCACCATAAAACGACGACGAACCGACAGAGATTGCAAAAGTACACACATCCTTTACTCAAGTAGAAGTACAGATACTCGTGTTTAAAAATACTCTGGTAAAAGTAGAAGTACTGACTAAACTTCTTTACTCAAGTAAAAGTAAAGAAGTATGTGCTTTGAAATGTACTTAAGTAAAAAGTACCCATAACTACCAGCTGTTTTAAAGAGTACCTGACCTCCCTTTATATTAATAGAACAATAATGTCATTGTTAGCCAATGAATGTTTCCATGCTGAACAACGGCAACATGACAACGTTTTCATTGGTCCCTCTTCTTTAGAGAAGACCAGGAAATGATGGATACACGGATCGTGTTCAAATCAATAGGCACGCGATGACTCTAAATAATAATGATCACGCCACCAAACACACATTCAAACTAAAGGAACCAGCCTGTTTTGAAAATGTAAGAAGTAGAACGTACAGGTATTTGTGTTCAAAATGTAAGAAGTAGAAAGTACAGGTATTTGTGTTGTAAGAAGTAAAAGTAAAAAGTCGTCAGAAAAATAAGTAGTGGAGTAAAGTACTGATACCAGAAAAATGTACTTAAGTACAGTAACAAAGTATTTGTACCAGTGGCGTAACTATTGAAGCCCTGTTCGCGGGGACGCGCAAAGGTGACGTCATCGCCTGTATTGAGCGTTCGCCTAGTTTTCTAAGCTTTTTTCTCTCTTTTGAATGATATATTTCCCATCAGATTAAACAGCAAACGGCTGAATAAATAATGTGCATAATATTGCGAGGTGGCTCGTTTTAAGGACACAATCTTCGTATTGGAACAAACTTCAGTTTTTAAGTGTAGTCCCACTCTGTTATGTTCCTTCTTCCTAGAACAGACAAATAAGATGTCATTTGTCAGTATAGTCCTATTTCTTAAAACCGTCTCTGTTGTTTAAGTGTCTGATAGCCTACTTGATAACCACGAATAGTAAGCAATGATATAACAGTAATGATATAACATATATGATAATGTCAGACAATGTGTTATTTTCAATCAAGCCTAAAAGATAATTTGTTCAAACTGGCTCCACTCGCTTTAATTGCTCCTTTGAATGTAATTAGTGCGAATGCTGTGCCACAGCATTCCACTGTAGTACTTCAAATCTTTATTCTTCCCCTTATTATTATTATTTCAACCATACTTTGGCTCTCCATAACTTCAGCTTACTTTCAGCTACAGAAACCATTCAAATATCAAACTATTCAGCCTGTTCAGGAATCGATGGGAAACCTTCAACTTTTTAAGGTATCAGATTTTTGACATCTTTTACGGTTTTTGACTTATCAACGTTTAAGTTTTGGTAAATGTACAGGCTGTTTTAGATTTTAGAGTGCGTGACATCATCACAGATGCCCCTTTCACACCGGCGCTTTTCCTGTTCACACCGCAGCGGCGCCGCGTCATAGCTCCGGAATGCGGTTCACTTCCAGCTCCAAAAAATTGTCGGTCTAGAGGCAAGAGCTTCGGAGCTATGACGCGCCGTCGCTTACGTCTCTTACGTCTCTTACGTCGAGGCGTGCAGGAAACTAAACCCACCTCCCCTGAACATGGGTCGACTGAAGAGTCTCGTCATGCCTGCCTACAAGCAGTAGCGCTGAGCAAAGTGACTAGAAGGCAACCACACACTTATAAAAAAAAACACACTTTATAAAGTCAGGCAACACTAACCAGGCTTCGTGTGATTCTGTTTATTTGTACCTTACTTTGACCATCCGTTCGCTGTTATTGATCATTGTGGAGCAACCCAGTCTCACAGCATTTCGTGTTATTAGTCACGAAATTAATTTAATCTATTGATTCGTGTTCACCAACACGATTTTCACCTTTTTTTCGTGTCACATAGAACGATTTTAAATGCAATGTATTTCTATTGGTAGTATGTTTCGTGCCTGCAACACGTCTTTTTGTCCGGTCGAGTCTTGGAAGACCAGAAGCTGTGTGGTTCATAAAAACATGTTCTTACTCAATATCTTACCCTAAGCCTAACCCTATCCCTTTTATTTTAAATTGTATAATGTCTGAGTTTTTTTTGCCGTCAGTGAGGAAAAGAAATGGGGCTCAGAGCCTCAGAATACTGAAATCTGTATTTTATGTCATCTTTTTTTCCTTCTAATTTGTTATTATTTGGTGCAGGCACGAAACATACTACCAATATAAATACATTGCTTCTAAAATCGTTCTGTGTCAGAATACTTAAATCTGTATTTTTTTAAATGTCTTTTTCCTTCTAATTTGTTATTATTTACATTGCTTTTAAAATCGTTCTGTGTGACACGAAAAAAATGGCGAAATCGTGTTGGTGAACACGAATCAATAGATTAATTTCGTGACTATAACACGAAATGCCGTGAGACTGTGTTGTGTGGAGAGCAGGCAGACGTTTTGTTTGTTATTATAGCAGCTATCGGATGGAATCAATACATGGGCTGTACAGGTTGTCATGTCCGACTATCACAAGTAGAATCATAATGAAAAATACGCCGGTAAAATGTGCCTGTAGAAAACGGCTTAGCAAGTAGTCAGTTTAGCTTCGGTTGCTATGCTAACATCACCCATGTTATACCAGAGAAACTTTCATAACAGCGTTGTGATGCCAAACAGCGTCAATTCAGACTGACACACATTCACTTAACCCTTGTGCCCTCCTCGAATTTTCAACCTTTCGACCCCTTCGTGGCAAAAATGTACACGCCCATAATAACTGCTACTAAATCATCATACATCAACATTTCTTTCTACTTTTTTTTTCATGAATCACTTAAACAACTTATAACGTACTCAAAACTACCAAACATTCAATAATTTTCTGGATTTTAACCCTTTAAATGCCTGTTTAATTATTTGAATTATTTCATTATTTATGACAAAAAACACAAAAAATGAATTTTTTTCAATATAATAATTAGTAGAGGGATGGAACTTTGGTGGTTATTAGAGTCTTGGATGTGTCAAAGATTAGCAACAAAATTGATTTGACTGCATTATTATTTTTTACGTAGTATCAGATACTACCTCTGGACACCTTCGTGGCAAAAATGTACACGCCCATAATAACTGCTATTAAATCATCATACATTAATATCTTTTTCTACTTTTTTTTTCATGAATCACATATACAACTTCTAACGTATTCAAAACTACCAAACATTCAATCATTGGCAGGATTTTAACCCTTTAAATGCCTGTTTAATTATTTGAATTATTTCATTTTTTCTTACGAAAAAACACAAAACATAATTATTTTTCAATATAATAATTAGTAGAGGGATGGAACTTTGGTGGTTATTAGAGTCTTGGATGTGTCAAAGATTAGCAACAAAATTGATTTCACTGCATTATTATTTTGTACGTAGTGTCAGATACTACCTCTGGACACCTTCGTGGCAAAAATGTACACGCCCATAATAACTTCTATTAAATCATCATATATCAATATTTCTTTCTACTTTTTGTTTCATGAATCACATAACCAACTTATAACATACTCAGAACTAGCAAACATTCAATACCTTTCTGGATTTTAACCCTTTAAATGCCTGTTTAATTATTTGAATTATTTCATTATTTATTACAAAAAAACACAAAAAATGAATTTCTTTCAATATAATAATTAGTAGAGGGATGGAACTTTGGTGGTTACTAGAGTCTGGGATGTGTCAAAGATTAGCAACAAAATTGATTTGACTGCATTATTATTTTTTACGTAGTATCAGATACTACCTCTGGACACCTTCGTGGCAAAAATGTACACGCCCATAATAACTTCTATTAAATCATCATACATCAATATCTTTTTCTACTTTTTTTTCATGAATCACATAAACAACTTCTAACGTACTCAAAACTACCATTTTCGGTTTCGATTTTAACCCTTTAAATGCCTGTTTCATTATTTTCATTATTTCATTTATCTCAAAAATGCCTCATTGACTTCCATTCAGACCACATTTGTTGATCTCACTGCCATTGCAGTATAAAACCATGCATTTTGTAATGTCAGCATTTCATTTAGAAGAAAAGTAGTGATATTTGATATTTCTACTCTATTCCAACAGATTAAACCATTTTCCCACTGTAGGCCGATGCATTAAATTCTTACATTTTTGCCAGTTATATTATGGAGCCGTGTGACTACCAGGGGGCCCCGAGAGTGGTGTGTGTGTGTGTGTGTGTGTGTATGTATATGTATATGTGTGTGCGTGTGCGTGTGCGTGTGCGTGTGCGTGTGTATATGTGCGTGTGTGTGTGTGTGTGTCATTTCCAGCAGCAGACTAGCAGGTCCTGCAGCATGTGACCTGGTGCTCTCAGGTGATAGAACAACATTTTTTTAGGCCTGTGCACAACCAGCACACACCTCTCCTCCCTCTCCGTGTGTGTGTGAGAATCTGTAAGCATGCACAGATCATTTCATGGGAACAAAAGGCCATCTTTTGAGGGATGTGTTTGATGTGTTTTTGAAGAGCTGCTTGATTACTCAAAAACAAAAAACAAATGTTAGTGTGTTTATGCACCTGGCTGCCAAAGATAAACATGCAGTTTGACCAAGGGCTTATTTCATTAGTGAGCAGAGAAGGAGAAAGACCTGGAGCAAAGAGAAGGAACTCAAATGAAGAAGCTTTTCAGTGCAGAAGAGACTTCAGAAATAATCTTGCAGCCTTCTTCTGCCAGCGAGCTGCAGGACTCATCTGAAGAAGACACAAGGTTCGAGCTGGGGTCTGACACTGAATGCTCTCTGGAGTCCAGCATTTCTTTGAGTTCCTCTGACCCTTCATCTGAAAGTGGAGAGGACACTGAGGGTCCGGTCCACAGTGAGGGGACAGAGAAGAACGGAGGTCGTTCTCCCAGGAGCTGGGGAAAACCAGGGTGTCCTCACAGATTGTGAGAAGAAAGCCCCCCGTGGTGGTGGATGGTGGGCCGGACCCTTAGTGTCCTCTCCACTTTCAGATGAAGGGTCAGAGGAACTCAAAGAAATGCTGGACTCCAGAGAGCATTCAGTGTCAGACCCCAGCTCGAACCTTGTGTCTTCTTCAGATGAGTCCTGCAGCTCGCTGGGGTTCCCTGATGCTCACGGTCTGGTAATTGTTTTATAGGAGCCATAGTTTTTGAACAGGTGGCAAAATTGTCAGATATACTCCTCAATGCATTCTTATGGGACTCAGTGCTGCAGTTGGTTGTCATGGTGTTGCTGGGCAGATTGGAGCCACACACACCTGAGTGACATCATCTAATCAGAACAGACACCATGGAAACCTTTGATCTCTGGACACACACACAGGTGTTATGATTGGGTGTTATGAGTAGGTGCTCAGGAACAGAAACAAACACTGACAGACTGGACTTTAACAGACTGTCTCAGCCTATTCTTTTCTGTCTGATGGAGACTTCATACTGACTTCAACAGGTTCCACATATTTTATACATTATTGGTGACGTATGGTTTTAGTCAAAAGGTTTGCAGTCAAAATATTCTGCTGCTTTCCCAAGCCTTTTTACTTTCTTTTCTCTTCTTAATACAAATTCATTCACTACTACTTACATCTGATATGTAACTCCTTCAGCCTATTTTCAGCTGCAGAAACCATTCAACTATTACATTATTCAGCTATTTCAGGACATCAAGGCTATACATGTTGTTTATACCTTTTTTTAAACCTTTTTAAAGGGCCCCAAAACAATATTTGCACCGGGGCCAATCACAGCCTTGTTACGCCACTGATTTGTACTCCAATACTTCCCACCTCTGCTGTCACGATCTGTCTGTGTTGTGTTTTGTCATGTCAAGATCTGTCTTTGGTTTCCTGTTTTATTTTTGAAAAGTGTTCACCCCCCGTCTTGCCTGTTGCTTCGTGTCTGTGTGTTCCCTCCTACCTGTTCCCTCCTACCTGATTACCTGATTGTGTTCACCTTGTGCCCCTGTGTTTTCTCCTCCCTCCTCACCTGTGTCTTGTTTGTTTCATTAGTCCTGTGTGCATTTAGGTTCTGCTTTTTCTGTCTGTCTTTGTGAGATTCTTGTTTGTTATTGACTGTGTTCACTGGGAAGAGAGTTCAGCTCTTTATGTTAATGTTTTAGCCTTGAACTAAGGCATTCTGTCAGGGTGAGTGAAGCAGGCAGGACCCAAATGCAGGAACAGATACAAGGTTTAACCAAAAATACCTTTATTTCAAGAAAAAAACGGAAACTGGACTGACTATGAAAATAAACAGATCATGACAGACATAGCATCACAACAAATAAGAGCTAACTACAGAACATATTTATATATGACTGTCCTTTTACATTTAAATATTTTGTAAGTGCAATATTGGTTATTCCTTTCTCTTCCTCTTTCTATTCAAATGTGTTCTTTTATTAGCCATGGAAAAAATAAATATAATTAACTTTATCTGTATAGCAACTTTCATAAAATAAATGGACATAGAATGAACATAAGACCAGGGTGAGAATGCCAAATGAAAAGAAAACAAAATGAAAAGTGTAGGGACAGGAAATTAATGAAAATGTTGAATATGAGTTTTCTTTTATGTCACCTGCACTGATGGCATTAGGGTTGAGGTAGAAGTCTTGAATCCAATCTCTGTTCAGAGTCGGGTGTACTGACCCTTTAACTGATCCAGTCCCAGCTGTACTGAGGCAGCTCTAATCACTGCGTTTCCTCTAAATCCTGCACTGGCTCATAATCCTTTTTAAGAACATTGCAGCACACTTTAGCTCTGGGTTTGATATGCAAAGAGACACATTATCTCCTTTTCAATGCTTTGTTAAAAACATGTATTTATTACTGTTGGGGAAATATTTTCCAAGGCCCATAACTTTGACCCAGTGTATCAGTTCATACTGTCCTGACTGAGCACAGGCACCTGCATCCTTGGCTGCTGTGCTCTCAGTGCTCTGTCTCCATGTTCCTGCCTGTTGGCGTCAGCTGATAGAGGTGTTATGGTTCTATGTTCCTGCCTGTTGGCGTCAGCTGATAGAGGTGTTATGGTTCTATCTTGTTATGCACAATGTTGATTTTTCTCTCAGAACTAGCTAAATACATGGGTCTGGGGTAGAGTTCTTCAGAATTGGTTTGGCATCTCAACCTGTGGTCAACTCGTGGCGCAGCACATGTCTTGTGAATTCTCCGGCCGAAGCTCCAAATAAACCATCAGTGTTTGCCATCAAAGCTCCAGCTCTCCTCGTGTCTCTCTGAGTCCTGTTTCAATTGCTTCAGAAGTTTCCCCCACAATTACTGTTGTTACATTAGTGTATGGAACACAAGTAGGAGTTTTGAATACTGAGTGATGATTATTGTCTTGCTAAGTTTAAGCCTGCAAAGCACAGCAAAGGCAGAGGTCAAGTGTATTGCATTAATATTATGGGTACACTTGGAAAACTATTCGTAATAAATGCGATCTATCCAACTCTCCTGAACGTTATTTCTCAGAAAGCTCCCCCAAACAGCCCACCCACCCCCCTACCCCTCAATACACAAATAAACACACATACACAAACACAATTATGACTATTTCATACACATCTATAAAAGGATATAAAGTTGAGGTGACGACGTGTTGGACAAACACGGCTCTAAACTGGCCTAACACTACAGACAGGTCTACAGTATAATGTATTTGTCAAATAAGAGTTAAAGTTGTGTTTAATGACTGACTGATGACTTGTGTTCACAGGTGGCGTGTAACAGGCGGCTAGCAGCTCAGCCCCCTTCAGCCTGTGTGCTGGAGGTCAGTGTGAGGGGGGTGAAGATCAGTGTCCAGGACCAGTGTCACTCTGCTCATAGGGTACGTGCACTACTCTATCTACATATCTTCACGTTCACACCTCTTCTAATCCAGCAATTGCAAGCTACTCAAAAAATAAATGTGTATCCAGTGTAAGTATGTACTTATTTAAGAAGGGACAATGCACATGAATTAACATGAGCACTTGAGTGCCATATTTAGCCATAAAGGCTCATTTTCATCTGCAGTCCCTTTAAGGTTGATGGCATTACAGGGAAACATAGGGGAGCAAAGAAAGAAAACACAAAGGCGCATTTGAAGCACAATTACAGCACATTATAAAACACACATGCACAAGTGAATGCACATTAATACAAACCCATGCGTAACACACAACACACACAAAAGCACATACATAAAAACAGATAAATGCTAATAGGCACAGACAATTAGAAAAATATGTATATAACCCTTACTCCAGTTTATGACAGCATGTCCACTGTTTTACAGATTTGGAGAAAGAGTTGAGCGATTTTATGTTCCTTAGTTTTGTCAGTAGTGTTTTGCTTGATGAGTTTTCATTTTGTTTAATGAATCCGTTAAGTGTAGGTTGGGTAGACCATGAGACATTTTATACACAAGTAAAATACCTGCACCATGGTGAGATATCTGCCAGTCAGTGGAAATCTTGCAGTTAAATAATTAAAACTTGACATTTCTCTGTGTGTCTGTTTTTGTCAGGGAGACCAGTGTTTCCATTTCTTCCAGTTGAAGAACATCTCATTCTGTGGCTGTCATCCAAAACACAGCAAGTGAGTCTCACTACTTCATCTAGCACACTTGCATGACAAATGCATTAAACTAACATTAAAGTGTCTCTATTCTCACACTGTGTGTGTCATCACATTTACATGACAATAATATACTGCTTTGTGCACTACAGCCTCCACAGACGTGTGTGAATAAGTCATGCTGATTGTTGCCCGCAGGTATTTTGGTCTCATCACCAAACACCCTGACCAGCAGCGCTTCGCCTGTCATGTGATGGTTGCAGAGACAACACTACATCCTCTAGCTGAGTCTGTAGGGTAAGACAAATGTATTTTATTGTTGTTCATTTTATACATATTTTGTGACTTTTACTATTGGATATCTGCTCAGTGGTGGAAAGTAACTAAATACAATTACTCAAGTACTCCTGAGGGAACCTTACGTTTTGGGGTATTTCTTTACTGTGCAGCATTGAAATACTGCCTGTTTCTTAAGGCTTCAGTAACAATACCTTTAGCAACAGAAAACTGCACTCATGATTCAAAGATTTAAAAAATGAAATACTGTAGAGTAGAATAAATAATGTATCTCCACAGCTTGCAACATAAACCTTCTGTATACGTTAATATCCTTATGCTGTGTTCACACCGGACACGATGCGATGTTTGGGGGCGGCACGATTACATGTAAAGTCAATGCAGAGACGCGGACAGACGCTCCAGTTCAATTTTTTCAACTCGAGCGTCATATTCGCGTGACGCGATCTCGCGGTAGCCAATCAGCGGTGAGGATCTCAGCCTGCCGTCACTGACGTTCAACCAGAAAACATCATCCGTTAGCTGTTAGCAGTTAGCACACAGAGCTCACAGCTCCTCATATCTGTTCAGAAACTGGACAAAAGTTAAACAAGTACAAACCACAGACTGTCTGTCTCATGGCGAATACAGTCGCTCGTTTATTTATGTCTGTAGGCCGTTGTTATGAGTGTGGAATGAGCATATACAACGTTAGCTTAGCCTGGTCGATCCGATCTTCATTCAGAAAACAAGCATTTTAAAAGGCTTTTCGCCTGCCGTCTGTCTGCAGACTTGTCAAGCATTAATTCATGGTTTTTACTAACCGGTATCAGTATGTTGTTACTTCGGCATCATTTAGAAACGTGTATTACAATTTAATCACGGTAAAATATGTTCATTTTGTTGTAGTTGTAGCTCCCGAGCCAGCGCGTCTTGAATGATGCGAGTAAACACAGCTGACAGCCGCGGTGAAACTTGAGCGTTTAGAGCGATGCGATAAGAGCGATTAGAGCGAAGTGAATATTCGCATCGCGTCCGGTGTGAACGCAGCATTATGCTGCGTTCACACCGGATTAAGGGTTAGATTGAGCAGCCTGCTCACTTTAAAATTACATTCCCAATTATGCTTTGACGGATGTCATTTGTCCTGTATGTTTATGACGTATCAAAAAATAAGTTTGAAATCATATTTCACAAAGGTCTGCTCGTGTTTGTGGGCCAGATGACATGAGGGGGAGGAATTTCCATGAAATACTTGTGACCAGTTGGTTTGTCACTTAGCATCTTAATAACTTATCCACAGTTTACGAAGCAGGTATAAGAGTAATCAGTATAAACATTAACTTAAAATAATCTACCTGCTGCCGGAACCCATGGATGGAACCAGGGACCTTTAGATCTTCAGTCTAACGCTCTCCCAACTGAGCAATTTCGGCCCAAAAGACCACGATTTGGTGGACGACAGGCGCAAAAACTGAGCAACATCTCATAAAAATATTACTTATGCTTTAATACTAGGTAGCAGTTGGGAATTCACTTATCCACATTTTACAAAGCAGGTGTAAGAGAAATCTATATGTACAACTTAGAAAGGCCCCAAATCAGACTGCTACGAGTGGGCAGATCCAACCATCAAGCACACCGAGGAGTCATCAAGTATGACCATCAACCAACTCACAACCTGGGAGTCACACACCTTAAAGTGGACCTATCATGCTATATTTGAATAATATAGTGTAGGACCATACCTATATAAGGCATATTTATACTTTTTTTTTTTCAAAATACCAAACAGATCATGCATTTTAGCCATGCCTCATTTCGCTCAATTTGCACTTTTCTAGCTCTGTTTTTGCAAGGGCTGATTCTGTGAGAACAGCACCACCTACAGGCCTGGCATATGTACTACAGCGTCTCCAGCGCTTTCGAGCGGCAATGGCCGTGGCTGTCTCCTCCTGATTGGTGGAGTTGGCCCAATAGCCGTAGCGCCACTGTCTTGACGTCAGGACAGTGTTCAAATCTGGATCAGTTTTGATCAGATCCGTTGCAGCCCCTTTTTTAGAGATTTGGGTATGGAGGAAAATAGAGAGGGTTGTGTTTTCTGACACTTGGTGAGTTCCCTGGAACACCGGGGACACATATTCATGTATAAAAGATGTACAAAAGTGCATTTTGCATGATAGGTCCCCTTTAAAGTAAAGATTTCAAAACATTTGAAGACAAAAAAACTCCATTTAATTTAGTCTGGCAACTTGTTCAATGTATCCTTTTCTGTACCAAAGGGACACTCTATATCTTCCTTTGATACACAAACTTGACCTGTATCCTAAACAGTGTAGTTAATAATAGTTAGGTACACAAATATATGCTATCATCTGTCCTGATTCAAAAAAACTATTGTCATTTCATGTACTAATGATCTTCTCTGCTGTCCCACAGGAGGGCCTTCCAGCAGTATTACAGGGAAAACATTGGCTACTCCTGTCCCACTGAAGACATCTTTATTGAATAACCCCTCTCCCCCATCCACACCATGTCCTGAATACTCACTACTGTATGTGCACGTAAGCCTGGTCTTACACAGCGACCACTGATGTCTCTTCTTCAGAGTGCTTGCATGGGGGGTTTCTTTTCTTACCTGCATCCTGTAGTACAGAAAGAGTTTTATTTTCTTGATCCATGTCATAATATACATTCCTCTATGGATGGTTAGGATCACATGACATGTTCCATACACTGACCAGAAATGTTTTCCAAAACCTAACCAAATACTACGGTGGCCCTGAAGTGCAAGTCAAAACAACATTTCACAAAACGCTACAGCATTTCAGAAAACGCTACAGCATTTCACAAAACGCTACAGCGTTTCACAAAACACCACAGCATTTCACAAAACACTTTAACATTTGAACTTTTACGGAAAGGGTATTCCTTTAGGGCAGCGGCGGACTGGGACTACAAATCAGCCCGGGACTCTCGAGCGGCCCACCTCGGTACCGCAAGTAATCACCGCTAGTAAATTGTCAACGGGGGGGGATGCTAGTGACTTATCGTCCCGAACGTCCCGATGGCCAGTCCGCCCCTGCTTTAGGGAGAACACTTCTTGTTCGTGATTGGACAGAGCCAGCCAGAGAAGCACTGCTGTGATTGGTTGTTTTTGCTGCCAGTCAAGAAATGAAGCTTCGTGATTGGTCCGCACCCGACAGCGCCACGTATTTGGTTTGGTACTATTCAGCTGTTTCTGCACTAATTTTAAACTGAGTTGGAAAGAATGGAAGAAGAGATGGAAATCTTAAGGGAATATTTTAACAACGGATATACATATGATGTTATCCTCGACATGCTGTCAACCCATCACCACATCAACATGTCCCAAAACATCAGCCGTTAGTTGTTAGCACACAGAGCTCACAGCTCCTCATATCTGTTCAGAAACTGGACAAAAGTTAAACAAGTACAAACCACAGACTGTCTGTGTCATGGCGAATACAGTCGCTGCTTTATTTATGTCTACATGGAGATAAGCCCCGAATATTCGCATCGCTCTAATCGCTCGAGTCTCACCGCGGCTGTCAGCTGTGTTTACTCCTGTCATTCAAACAAGACGCGCTGGAGAGGGGGCGGGGCTTATATCCATGCAAATACTTTGGTAGATACCAACTACAACAAAATGAACATATTGACCGTGATTTAATTGTAATACACGTTTCAAAATGATTCCGAAGTAACAACATACTGATACCGGTTAGTAAAAACCATGAATTAATGCTTTGACAAGTCTGCAGACAGACGGCAGGCGAAAAACCTTTTAAAATGCGTGTTTTCTGAATGGAGATCGGATCGATCAGGCTAAACTAACCTGTAGCTGCTCCGTCCAAACTCACAACGACGTCCTACAGACATAAATAAAGCAGCGACTGTATTCACCATGACACAGACAGTCTGTGTTTTGTTCATGTTTAACTTTTGTCCAGTTTCTGAACAGATATGAGGAGCAGTGAGCTCTGTGTGCTAACAGCTAACGGCTGATGTTTTGGGACATGTCGCGCTGTCAGGTGCTGACCAATCACGAAGCGTCATTTCTTGACTGGCAGCAAAAACTACCAATCACAGCAGTGCTTCTCTGGCTGGCTCTGTCCAATCACAAACAAGTAGTGTAGTCCGTAAAAGTTCAAATGTTGAAGTGTTTTGTGAAATGCTGTAGCGTTTTGTGAAATGCTGTAGCGTTTTCTGAAATGCTGCGGCGTTTTCTGAAATGCTGCGGCGTTTTCTGAAATGTTGAAGTGTTTTCTGAAATGCTGTGGTGTTTTCTGAAATGCTGTGGTGTTTTCTGAAATGCTGTAGTGTTTTCTGAAATGCTGTGGTGTTTTCTGAAATGTCGTTGTGTTTTATGAAATGTTGAAGCGTTTTATGAAATGCTGTAGCGTTTTGTGAAATTCTGTAGCGTTTTATGAAATGTTGAAGAGTTTTCTGAAATGCTGTGGTGTTTTCTGAAATGCTATGGCATTTTATGAAATGTTGAAGTGTTTTCTGAAATGCTGTAGCGTTTTGTGAAATGCTGTGGTGTTTTCTGAAATGCTGTAGCATTTTCTGAAATGCTGTAGTGTTTTGTGAAATGTTGTTTTGACTTGCACTTCAGGGCCACCGTAAAATACAAATATCTGAAATGTATATATTTTATGCATTAAAATGACGTGTATGCTACTACAGGTAGATATTAGATGTAAGAGCAGACATAAAACCTTTTGTGCTGTGGAGTTAATTTAATGACAGAAGGTTTGTATGATACATTTTTGAACTTGAAACCAGTGCTCAAATTAATAATCCTTTTATTGGAACAACATAATGAATGCACAACATATCTGTATCTGTAGTGTAAGGTTTAATGTATGTACATATGCCAAACATCCTCAAAGCCTATTTAAACATCTAAAAAAAAGTAGCTACTTAACTAAATAAAAACTCATGTGATTCATGTGGGCTTGAGTTTGAATTCAGTGTTGAATTGTGTCCAACCAGATTCAGACAAACATTTGCACTTTACAGATGTGGCTCCATGGATTGTCCTTGAATCAAGCCAAATGAGCAATAAGAGAATTAGAGAAAAAGCAAGACTGTGTGTTTATGAAGAGAGGGTAAATGTTCTGTCTTTAAATTAGCATCATGCTTTACTCCACAGTTATGAAGGGCTTCTTATTAGCAACAATCCCCCCTTCAGTTCAAAAGGCCTTGGAACATACAAAAAACAAAGGACCTGCTTGTTTTTTTGCAAAAAATATTATAATATATCAACGAATAATTCTGTATCTTGTAACCCCTTGACTTGACAATCTACTGTTGAATACTGTTGGAGGTGCCTCATTTATCTCTTTACTGCTTTATGTTTATTTTCTTTCAAATGTGGTGCCAACCACAATCCCTCTATGCAGGGTTTCTCTGGTTGACCAATCAAACATTTTCTTCCTTAAACTCTGTGAAATAACAAGGCCCAAATGATTCTGTGCAATTTAGTATGTATACAAAGATCAGAGTGTTGGGGGGTGGATCACTGTGCCGTCATGTCCATGTCTTTGCACATTACTTTCAGTTCAGACTTCTTTTGCATTGCTTGCTCAAATCTAGGACCAAATATGGGGTATAATAACAAGAAAGATTCCTTTCCAAACAGATACTCTTTAGTTTGCAGCCGGTTGAAGACTAGCTCCAGACTTATATCTGCGTCAATTAACATTTGTTTTGAAACCATTGGATCAAAAGACATTGAGCAATTTATAAAAGGAATGTTCTTAGTGGTGAACAATGCGTTTACCTCAGCTCTATGGAGATTTTAAGTCTCTTTCCGCTCATTGCTTTGCTTTTCCAGTAAGCAAACTACACTCCCATCAAACTTTTTTCCAGAAGCAACCAGTAGCTTTTTTCTGCTAAAATGATTTGATAAACCCTCTGTACATTGCAGAACAAAAGTGAACCGGCAGAAAGACATGGTAGACGTGTAAAGAGACTAACATTTGCTAACCGGCTAGCCACGTAACCTAAATGAAATGAATGCAGCTTTAAGATCCAGGAAGTGAGCCTTTGGACCAGCGAATCAGAATACATCTGTTCATGCAGTTGAATTATATATTATAAAAGGATTTGAGCGTGTAAAGGCAATGGAAATGAAGCCTGAAATGTTTTATGTTTGAAAAACAGTGCCTATTTTGTTCTGGTGAAGTGGTGATGACTGTCCTCTGTAATAACCATTGACTTCAGATGTCTCTAATCACAGAATCTAAATGTATACAACATCCCCATCTCATTCAGAGGAATAGTCTTGTAGCTGGATATGACTTGGTACACCTAAAATGGCTGCCATGGAATGTTAAATAATGTAACTGGGACTCAAGAGAGCAGAGATTAGGGGAACCAGGGTTTGACTGACTGTGGAGACTATGGAGCTGATGCATCAAAGACAAAGTAATGTAACATTTTGAGAATGATGAGCTGATATTTCTGTGGAGGATATTTAGTCCCATGATGTCTCTGCTTTTGTTGCATTGGAAGGATAAAAATACAGGGCACGATTCTAAAAACGTGATTACTCTGGCATTAAAAGGGTTGAATTTTGATGGAATAGAGCTTCGGACTGAACATGTTGGTATTGATTAACAAAACGTGTCATCTGACCCCTTATAGAGTGTACTATCCACCACATGTTCATTTCCATGCCCGCCATATGAGGTGTGCCACAGGAAGTTGTTCTGATCCACCCGAAAGTGTCCTTTCTATGTATTCCACGTTTGTGATATTAACACCAATGGGATCTACTGTACATGACTCATCAATATAGATATATCCTGTAAAGATAATGTATGTATGTTTGTATACAAGTTATTATTGTATGCTGTTGGTTTGACTAAACCTGGGTGTAACGCCGCATGATATTGATGTTGTAAACTGAAGAGACACAGAAGATGCACAGACTGGTGATAATGATGGTGATCATTCTGTCAATAAATCACATTTACAACTCCACTTAGAATACATTTTCTTTTGGAAACAAAGGATCTTATTTCTATTTCATCCTTACTGACCGCCAGAGGCGGTGCTTTAGCACTGGATATCTTCTGTCTCGCGCATGCGTAGGTCGAATATTTATATCAACAGTCACGTGTGACCTCGTATGACCCCGGAAGGCATAAGTTCCGGTGTTGTCAACGAGTTCAGTTCTTTTTTCATCTTCTCGCTGCGCAGGTTACTACTTTTTGAGTAGAAGCCAAGTTAGCCCAGTGTTTTCGCTCAAGCTAATTTGTTACTGCACGACTGAAGAGAGCGTCTCCGCTCCCCTCTCACTGCACACTTTTGGTTCCTTACCTGTCCCATCCTCCAGTTAGCTGAGTGTTCTCGCTTAGGCTAACTGTTACGACGCTGGTGAAGAGAGTGTCTTCGCTCCCCTCTCACGGCGCACAATTGGTTATTTTATTTAATCGTTTATTTGACAGGGACAATGCACTGTAATGAACACTTAAAACATTAAAATGTGTCAAGCGTAACAGTGCCAGATTTAGCTTTGAGCTACTTTCCATCCACAGTCCCTCACATAAAACATTTAAGGAAATTACATTTTACAAACATGGTAAAAAAAACAAATACATGATATGCAAAGAGTGGCAACGACATATAAAGTGCAATGTTCCATCCTCCAGTTAACTGAGTGCTCTCGCTCAAAGTTAAAGGGGACCTATCATGCAAAATGCACTTTTGTACGTCTTTTATACATGAATATGTGTCCCCGGTGTTCCAGGGAACTCACCAAGTGTCAGAAAACACAACCCTCTCTATTTTCCTCCATACCCAAATCTCTAAAAAAGGGGCTCCAACGGATCTGATAAAAACTGATCCAGATTTGAACACTTCACTGACGTCACAGAAGTGGCGCTACGGCTATTGGGCCAACTCTCCACCTATCAGGGGAATGTGGGGTTGGGCCACGGCCGGCCATTGCCGCTCGAAAGCGCTGGAGACGATGTAGTACATATGCCAGGCCTGTAAGTGGCGCTGTAGTCTGCCAAAAAAGCAGCGAAGAAGACTTCCCGCCCATAGTTACCATGGTTACCCTTCTGTTTATTCTCCGCTGTGGCTTTTTTTCTCCCTCCCCGAGGCAAGCGTTTGCTCCCGCTGCTTTAATTCAATGCAATCCCTCCCCGTCGAGGCAAGCACTGTAATTCTCTCCGGTTAGTCCACCAGCAGATGACAAACACCCACCTCTCCGCCTCTTCCAAGGAACGAGGGGACCGTGCGGCAGAGTTTCAGTTTCAGTTTCTTTCGCCGGTCAAGATGTCCGTTAAAGTTTAAATCTTCCGGACAAAATTAGAAAAGTGCCGGTCAAAGGTCTTCTTTGTTCAGTGGCGAGCCGTGAGCTTTATACCTAGGCCCTCTGACCCCCACCCCTTCCTTCGAAAAAAAGACGTTATTACGTCACAGCGTATACTTCAGCGGAATATCAAAACAACGGCCCAGGGTGCAAAACGCATCAATGACAGCGACCCTCTATCACACAAAACAACACCTGTGAACCCAATTTGTGTTCTTTGACATTGAAAATGATATTGCATTGTGTTTGTTACTTTCATTGCAGTTGTATGTCTTAAGTGTAATTTGGCATGCTTTTATTTTGAAGGCGAGTTCACGCTGTTGACAGGAAGTTGTTGTTGCTATGGAAACAAGAAAAGTTTCACAGCGGGCGGAACTCGTCATAAAGTCCGCGATAATAAAACCCACCCATTTAGAGGGAAGATATGATTGGTCAATTGTACTGTCATTTGACATTACTCTCTCGTTCAGTTACTATAGCGGGCCCTCTGTGAATCGCAGAGAGGCCCGCTATAGTAACTGACATTCAAACAGAGACTGAACAGGCAGATTCGAAGGATTTATTTCTTTGGAAATGTTATTTTATTAAATCAAGTTTTTTTTCGGTAAAACTAATTAAAAATATAACAAAAATAATATTAAAAAAATATATATTTTAAAAAAATATATTTTTTTTTAATGTTTTTAAATATTATTTTTTGGAATATCTTAGGCCCTCACAGAGGGCCTAGAGGGCCCTGACGGCTCGCCACTGTCTTTGTTATTTATTGAGCTTTAAAACAAATGAATAACGACTCTATAGGCCTATAATAATATAATAAAACACGGAGGACGGAGATATTTTTTTCTCCCCCTCTTGACTTGATCAGAGCACGGCTCCCCTCTCCTGCAGGGGGGCGTGGTCAGCTGCAGCTCACAGAATCAGCCCCGTAGACAGCAAACAGCACATAGAGCGAAATGAGGCATGGCTAAAATGCATGATCTGTTTGGTATTTTGAAAACAGAAACGTATAAATATACCTTATATAGGTATGGCCCTACAATATATTATTTAAAGGGGACCTATCATGCAACTCACCAAGTGTCAGAAAACACAACCCTCTCTATTTTCCTCCATCCCCAAATCTCTAAAAAAGGGGCTGCAACGGATCTGATAAAAACTGATCCAGATTTGAACACTTTCCTGACGTCAGGACGGTGGCGCTACGGCTATTGGGCCAACTCCACCAATCAGGAGGAGACAGCCACGGACATTGCCGTTCGAAAGCGCTGGAGACGCTGTAGTACATATGCCAGGCCAGTAGATGGTGCTGTTTTGCCCTTATCTGCCCTTACACAAACAGAGCTAAACAATTTCAAATTGAGCAAAATGAGGCATGGCTAAAATGCATGATCTGTTTGGTATTTTGAAAAAAAAAAGTATAAATATGCCTTATATAGGTATGGTCCTACACTATATTATTCAAATATAGCATGATAGGTCCACTTTAAATATAGCATGATAGGTCCACTTTAACTTGCTACAGTGCTAGTGAAGAGAGCGTTTCCGCTCCCCTCTCCCTGCACACAGTTGGTTCCTGTTCCATCCACCAGTTAACTGAGTGCTCTCGCTCAAAGTTAACTTGCTACAGCGCTAGTGAAGAGAGTGTTTCCGCTCCCCTCTCACTGCACACAGTTGGTTTAATGCCGTTCCATCCTTCAGTTAGCAGAGTGCTCTCGCTTAGGCTAACTCGCTACGGCGCTAGTGGAGAGTATTCCCGCTCTCCTCTCACGGCATAAACCCATTAACTGACTTCATTTTTCTCACCCCAGTTAGCAGAGTGCTCACGCTCACGCTAACTACTATTGTGCTCACTCCCCTCCACTGCATATTTGTTTCCTGGCCCAGTTATTTACATTCAGCTGAGTGCTCTAGCTATCGCTAGGTCTAACGGCTCTAACACCTGTATGGCTCCTCTTCAACCAGAGGATGGCCATGACCTTTGCCCCTCTTGTCTTGGCATCGAGCATCTGAGGGAGGGCCTTTCGGAGGACCCTTCGGAGGACCCGTGCATGAATTGCACCATCATGACTCGTGCGGTAAGAGCTGCTGTTGAACTACTAACTGAGGGTGGCCTTCCCCCTGCACAGTCGACTCCAGCCCAACCTACCCATCCTAGGCATTGGGCCGCAGAGGCTGCGGGTGCACCGCCCAAGAAGAGGACTAAGCTTGATAGGCTGTCCTCCAGGGTGGACCTACTCACTATTGAGCTAGCCCAGATGAAGTCACTCCTCTTGGCTCTCCATTCTGGTGCCCGTACAGAGCACGCCGCTGCACCCGATCCACCCGGGGCTGAGCTGGTTCTAGATGACGATGTGTTCTCGATGGCAGCTTCAGCCACTCAATTTAATGAGTATGACGGGGAGAGCCCATCCCATGCTTCTGGGCCTGGCTCCTGTACCTCAGCTCATGGATCCTCGGAGGAGGCAGATGACGGCTCCATGGGTACCATCATTCGCATGGCACTGGCTCACCAGCAGCTGGATGCGCAGCAGCCCGAAACAGCGCCTGCCAGTGCGTTCTTTAGGCGCACTCCGGCACCCGCCACCCACCACTTTTACTGTTCCTCCCTCTTGTGAGTATCTGAGGGAGTTACATGCATGCTGGAGGGACACTAAGGCTCTTTCCCGTCTTACGTCCGATGGCCGAGCCTTGGCAGCCATGCAGGATGCGGCAAGAGTTGGCCTTGACCACACGCCGGCTGTTGAGCCTACCATTGCTTCCCTCATAGTTTCCCCTGACGAAGCTCTGAGGTCGGAGGCCAGGTGCCCTCGACTCCAATGTCGGGTAACTGATGACCTGCTCACTAAGGCTTACGATGCAGCGGCGCGCATGGGCCGTATAGGCAATTCCCTCTCTCACCTCATGCTCGCCCTCTCAGCTTCCCTGCAGCAGGATGCTCTCAGCGCTTCCTCTACCAGCCTCAGTGACGCCTCATTACAGGCATTCGCTCTGATGTCTAGAGAGCTTGGGCGCCTGATGTCCACTCTCGTCCAGACTCGTCACCAGGTTTGGCTGGCACAGTCACCCTTATCAGAGACATGTAGGAGGACTCTCCGTGCTGTTCCAGTGGAGCCGGGGGAGCTGTTCGGTTCAGCTGCCGTACAGGTACTCGAACGGACTGTCCAAGCTCGTCAGACCAGGCAACAGTTCTCAGCTCTTCGCAGAGACATGCGCCCCCCCCCCCCCCCAGTTAGGTGAAGGCAGTGCTCTCGCTCCCGCTCCCTCTGCTGGTAACATGGATGTAGTTACATCCCTTTCGTGTTCGGCGAGTAGGAGCATTGCTCTACTCTTTCCGTTCAGCAGGTAGCTAGCTGGTGAAGGTGTTCTCGACCCCGCTCCTGGTAGGCGTGTTGCTTGATTCTAGCAGGAGCCGCCTGGCTAGGCTGTCCTGTTAAACTTCCTTATTTAACCCAGCTAGGTGCGGGCCTGTCCATCTGCTGCACAGACTCTGCTGTGGGACGCCTTGGTGTCTCCCCAACAGGAAGGACCTCTTGTCTCAGTTGGAGAGTCGGATGTGGCACCCCGACCCCTGCCGCCTCCAGCTGTGGGTCGGGCCACTGGAGGGCCCGACCCACTGCTGAGCGACTGCATAGAGTCTGTCAGGAAGACTATTCTCAAATGCTAGGGCACCATCTACTCGTAGGCAGTACGAAAACAGGTGGAAACTGTTTTCTGACTGGTGCCAAGGGCGAAATGAGGACCCAGTACATTGCTCGGTGCCTACGACCCTTGAGTTCCTGCAGTCCCTCCTGGACGACGGCCAGTGTCCCGCTACCGTCAGGGTGTATGTGGCTGCTATATCAGCTCAACACGCAAGGGCTGACAACAGCACAGTGGGGAGCCATAGGCTGGTATCCCTCTTTTTAAGGGGGAGCTCTGAGGCTTCGCCCCCCGAATATCCCAAGGGCCCCTACATGGGACCTGCCCTTGGTGCTGGATGCCCTATGCTTGCCTCCTGTTGAACCCTTGTTACAGGCAGAACTGAAGTGGCTCTCAGCTAAGACTGCTTTCCTTCTTGCCATCACCTCAGCAAAGCGTGTAAGCGAGATTCAGGCCTTGTCCGTGAACAGCTCGTGTCTGAGGTGGAACTCAGATGGCTCAGGTTATGGCCGAACACAGCGTTCCTCCCTGAGGTGCTGGCACGCTCTCATTTTAATCGGCCTATCCAGCTGGCACGGTTTGACCCCCCATCAGGAGAGGGGGAAGAGAGGTCAAGACTCCTATGCCCGGTGCGGGCCCTTAGAGCTTATGTCCAGACTATCGCAGGCATACGTCAGTCTGAACAGCTCTTTCTGTGTTACGGTGGTCCTAGAAGGGGCTGTGCGCTCTCAAAACAGCGCTTGTCCCACTGGATCGTGGACGTCATTGCCCAGGCATACAAAGCGAATGACCGTCCCTTGCCACCCAGAATAAAGTGCAACCCACGTCATGGGCGACCTTGAGAGGTGTGCCCCTGGAGGACATATGTGCTGCGGCCACATGGGCATCCCCGAGCACATTCGCCAGATACTACAGGGTCAATGTTGCCGCCCCTCACCCGCTGGGTGTGGTCCTCCTGCAGAGTCCGCCTAGGCCATCCTTATAGGGTGAGTATTCAGACTTCCTCGTGACTCTGTTGGTATAGGTCATCCAGTGCTAAAGCACCGCCTCTGGCGGTCAGTAAGGATGAAATAGAACGATAGTTACGTATGTAACTACGGTTCTATGAATACTGCCAGAGTTCTTGGTCACTCGGAATCTCGTGTTTCCGCGAGAAGATTCCATAGAACTGAACTCGTTGACAACACCGGAACTTATGCCTTCCGGGGTCATACGAGGTCACACGTGACTTTGTTGATATAAATATTCGACCTACGCATGCGCGAGACAGAAGATATCCAGTGCTAAAGCACCGCCTCTGGCGGTCATCCAGTATTCATAGAACCGTAGTTACATACGTAACTATCGATTTATAGAATATAGGTATATTTACCATATATTTATTTATGATTTTTAACTTGATTGGATTTACAATTGGCTACTTTCCAACAACCCACTGCAATAAATTGGAAGGCCAAACTTGAGTCCTATTTTTAATGTGTGCAGTAAAGTATGAGTATACTCTGGTGTGATGGAGTCTAGTCAACTAGGAAAGAGTTTAAAAAAGGATATAAAGGAATGTCAAGGATAAAATAATAGACACGTGTAATATGTATTCAAATGTTGAAATGCATTTTCATATTCATACAAGCAGATAAAAAAACCCTGGGATAAATATGGACAGTGTTCAGCAACCTATTTTGCCTGATTAGACTTCTATCAACCAATCAAATCAGTTATGAATAATAAAGATAAAAGAATGAAAGCCAGCAAGCATCCGTGCAGTATTCTAGAGACATTGGTAAACTACTTCAAGAAAAGTGCCAGAAGCTTTTTTTTGTTTTTTTTCAATTTGTGGTAAATGTCCCAACAGACACCATGCATGTGTTTGATTTAAAGAGCCACTATTGATTTAACACATAGTGGTCAGATCAATGTTCATGGTAAGTAGCATTCAGCCTGGGAAAACATATTTTCTATCTAGGAAACGAGAACTAATGATGTCATCAAATGTATTGGTTGCATTATGGGAAATGAAGGTTGTAAAGTTGGCAGAGTTTGGGATTAAATGTCAGGATATGTTGGACTCAGCGGGGCCCATTGGGAGTTTACCTGTTTCTCTAGTGTTCTTTATTGAGGTGCTATATAATAATAATAATAATAATAATAATGCTTTATTTATATAGCACGTTTCATAGAGCACATTTACAAAATGGCACACATCTCAAGTTAAAAATAAACAAGAAATTCCCCTCAGATCAGATGTTGAAGGTTTCCTATCATGCTATTTTTAGGCATATATTATGGGTCTCAGATATATAAAAAAAATATTAAAAACATGTCTATGGTGTTTTGCACAAAATACCAAACAAATCACCCATTCTAGCCTAACCCTCTATTTCAGCCCTGTTAGAGAAGTGCTGATTTTGGGTCCTTAGCTTTAAAAAACAAACAAACAGAGGGGGTGGGAGCTAATGCCTGCTCAGAATTTTACCGAGAGATTCTCAGCTAAACGCTGCCGTGATTAAACGCCATATCATGTTCAAAACCACATCAAGGATTATTTCTGAAACAGTATGGAGCTCAAACGCTTTTTCTCGTGCGGGTTTACTATAAGGTGAGTTCCTTTTTTTATTTCCTGCTTCTTTACACATACTCTCTCCAGTACAGGTTAGCTCTGAGTGTTAGCGATGCTTGCCAATGTAAACAAATACCATATTACGTCCAAAACACGTCGTGCATTGTTTCTGATAGGGCCGTGGGTGTAAAGCCAGCCCCCATTTCCGATAATACATCATATCGGACGTAAATCTGGATCAACTCTTTTCAGAGATGTGGGTACGGAGGACAAGAGAGAGGGTTTTATTTTCCGACACTTTGTGAGTTCCCTGACACACCAGAGACACATAATTATGTATAAAATACATAAACAATTGCATTTTGCATGATAGGACACTTTTAAGACCTTTTCAGATACATGCAGCATAGCAGGGTTAAGAGACACAAGGAGGTAAAAGGTATGATAATACAAATAAAATACAATAAAATAAATAATGGTTCCTCTCGGAAAATAAGACTAAGTGAATCGATGCAACAATATGAAACCCTATAAAATAAAGTAAACATATAATTATGTCCAACAAAAATAAAAAAAGTTAAAACCCTCGAAGACCTACAATAAATTAAACAATATAGAAGTAGGTAAATAACAAAGACTAAAGGCTAATAAAAAGCTAATCTAAAAAGATGTGTCTTTAGCTGTCGTTGAAAAATGTCCACTGAGCTGGCCTCTCAGATATTTCCGGGTGTTCCAGTTTGGGGTTGAGTGGATAAAAGCTGCCTCACACATTTTTATTTTGGGGGACTTAAAGTGGACCTATCATGCTATATTTGAATAATATAGTATAGGACCATACCTATATAAGCAGGGGTGCACATAACTGGTACGCAGGTACGCATGCGCGGCAACAATCTGAAATGCGTACCGTCACTTGTGTCACAAAGCGCATTTGCGTACCGACCATAGACTGTATATATAAATGGACGTAGGGTCCGTGACGTCACCCATAGGATTCTGCAGAGTTGCCGAGAAGCCCTTAGTAGGCGGAGTCGGCCACTAACGGCTCGACAGTGACGTCTGAGTCTAACTCCCGCCTGCTACATCCTGCTCCAAATAAGGGCAAAGAGGCGGAGCCGAGGCGGGACCTTCTGCCTCCAGCTGGGAAGTAACAGAGCTAGCTCAAGCTAAGAAGCTAAGCTAACATGCTTCCCCATCAGCACACTGCCGTCACATTTTACGTTTCTAAGGTAAGCGGACATGAAACTATTCAGCAAAACTATAAATAATAATCTAAGTTATTGAGTTTTTAGCATAATACTTCAGAATCTTAAAATCCCTTAACGTTTGTATGCAATGTGCTAAATGCAACACTGGAATCAAGCAAATATTAATATGTTTGCATGACATTAGTTATTTATATTTTGCTATCACTTAATTATACGTTTAATACATTTAAGTTAAGCTAAGGTGCATGTGATGGTAGCTAGTTAGTGCTCTTACCTGTGAGGCCTCCTCCAAACAGCATTATAACCAGACTGTATCATTACAACTATAAGTACCAGTTCTAGATCCTTGACTTTAGACAAACAATTCAAAAGACAAAATGTATTTAAAGACCAATCTTTATTTGAAGGTGCCTCTTAACCTGGGATATTAGTTATACAGTAATAGTATTGACAATCTAAAAAAACTGAGCAACTCAACAGTCAACTTTATATTTCTTATTGTCTAAAGCATTTATTATTTTCATTTTCCCCTCATATTCAGTGTGGACGGATTGAGACAGCGTGGTGTCCAGAGAGCTGCAGAGACTTCAGGGAGAAACCTCCGTGTGATGGACGTCCTGTCTGTTGGTTTGGCCGGAGAGGACTGAGGGTCTTTCCTCAGCGAGGAGGACCAGGCCTGATGGAGGAGCCCATGCATAGCTGATACCACCTGATCAGGCCTAGTCTGTCACTTTATTTGACTAAATGTGTTTACTTATACATTTAATAGGTTTACACCTTCTGTCCATATGTGCTTTTTTATTTAAAACATGTTTGATTAACTTTTGGTTCAGATTTCAATAAATTGAATTTGTATTTGCACTCCTTTTGTCCATTATTCTTACTGAAAATGTTAGATTACACATTCACATCCGACTGAAGATTGGCCCCATTTATTTGCGTTGCAAACTCTGCGGTACAAGGTACATGTTGTGAAGCTCATAAAGTGAGGCAAATAGAATTAATCAGCTGATGGAGTGTAGATGTGGAAATAGGTGCATTCGATCAGCTGACTTCACAATAAAAGTAGTTTCTTAGTGAATGTCCTGTACTGGTCTTAACATCTCATAACAATAGCTTTTAATTTTCCTATTGGATGTTCTTCTTGACCCTCAGAGAAGGAGAAAATGTTGAGTCGTGTCTTCAGGCATGTCCTTTCCTAACAAAAATTACAGGAAACATAAAACATATTATTGCAGAACAAGTGTGTTATTTATGAAAGAGGTGTGTTTGTGTTTAGGGGCTGTAGATATAATTATTTTGTAATTGTAATGTTTTATTTTATTTCAACAGTGAGCTACAAAGACAATCAGATTATGAATGAACAGTATGAAATTCATCAACATTGAAATATATTTTATTATCAAAATAATATTTAACTGTTATCAAAACTTAGTGCAACTGTAGAAGCTTGCTCTGTTCTCTCACTGAAATCATAACTTTTACCACGTTTCTTTACAGACAATATTGAGAGATAAATAGCAGTTGTCACTAATAGCTTTGCCTTCAATACCTTAAATTAGAAAGCTGACAGTCATATTGCTTGTTAACATCTAAATGTAACCCTTTGCATGGAAAAAAACCCTCAACTTCACTGATGTGTAGGTGATCTAGTATTTAGTATTGTTTAATGGAATGTATATCAGTGTATTAAAGTCAATACTTCATTTATTTAAACCAATATCTTTCTTGATTCTTTGTACAGTATGAAAAAAGAGTATTTGTACCTGTGCTGAAGTTCACTGCTGTGAGGAGTCCAGTTCTGTCTCTCACTCTCTGGTCCATCCTGTCTGCATCACCTGGAAACTTTAAACAAACAGATATATATGTAAAGAACCATGTGTACAAACAATATAACTTATTCTCTTCTGTTGAACATGTTGGATTGTGTATTGTCCGAGTCAGGGTTCTTTTTATTTTACTGTAACTTTGGAAGTTGTGTTACCAATGCTGTTGTGTTACTGTTTATTTGATACCAATTTGGTAATGCACATTTCCTGCTGAAATACATGCATACCAAGTTACTGCGTGGCACTTTGGTTTTGATAAAACAGTGTAGTTCCACTATATAAACGTTACATTCATAATCAAACGAGACAATCTGCAAGATAATGAGCTATTTGTTGTTATTTTTAATGCTTGTCCTTCACACGTTAATCAAATAAAATAAGTACCGATACATAGCAGAACAATTGTGGCGATGTTCAGCTTAATAAGCCTTGTTCAACATAATTTATTTAGCTAATACTACAGCGGGCTGCAGGCGAACCAAGTCTGCGTTTCGCTGCATTCCTTGATCTCCAGTTATAATGCCGGACTCCGCCGCCGGCCGAAGCTAACGGAGCCGCCGGGACGCGCTAGCGAGCTAGCCCCCTGCGGCTCCGTTAGCTTCGGCCGGCGTGGACTCCGGCGGCCACCACTGGGATAATTGGGTCCCCTTTTAACATTTGCTCCCGTTTAGCATTATGGGCGTCACAGCCATATACTATAAAAGGCTGAATCATAAACTAAACTGTATATATATATATATATATATACACATGTATAAAGGGTTGCGTCCTTAGCTGGCTAATAAGCTACATAATAAGCTACATAACAAGCTAAACTAACAAGCACACAAACACCTGCTAACGGGATTAACATGTATAATATTATCATTTTACTCACCGAAAAAAGCTGAGAGTAGACTTCTTGGAAGGTCTGTTAGTACATTCAAGCGCACAGCACTACATTTCAATTGTCTGGTATTTGTAACAATATTCCCTAAAAGGCACAATCACCACGAACACGGCTAAAGGGTCAAGTACAGCAACTACAACTAACTAACGTTGTAGCCTAGCAGAGTGGACAAATTGCTGTTAGCTGACAGTGAGGCACGTACCTGTCCATCAAAGTGACCACGCCCTAATTTATGCAAAAACTTTAAGACCTAATATAAATAAAAGGGTCGTGTTAGAAAACAATTCACTCACAAATCCATAATCATGAAGGTGGAATCTAACTATATTCATAATAATATTTATTGGATCCATAGGTAGAAACATGTTTTTTTAGGCTGTGAAATTGGGCATTTTAACATGGGGCTCTATGGAAATTGCTCCTTTCTGCAGTCAGCGCCTATCGGCCAATATATGAACTGCAGTTTGTGGCACTTCCGCATTGGCGTCCCGGCTCTTCCCCAGAGTTTGCTGCTTGGTACCGACGTACTTGTGAAGCTTTTCCAGAAGGCGGTTAGATCACCGGTCTCCGTGTGCTGTGCACAGACAGGGCTGCTGTTAACGTCGGTCTGTGCAGCCCTGCGCTCAAACACGCTCCGCGGTCACGAAGCTCTGTACTCCACCCCCCCCCCCCCCCGTTGACAATCGCGAAGCGCTGTACTCCACTACCACCCCCCCCCCTGACCCATCAGAACCGTTGCAGCCCCTTTTTTTTTTAGAGATTTGGGTATGGAGGAAAATAGAGAGGGTTGTGTTTTCTGACACTTGGTGAGTTCCCTGGAACACCGGGGACACATATTCATGTAGAAAAGACGTACAAAAGTGCATTTTGCATGATAGGTCCCCTTTAAGGGATATTAAAAAGCTGAAGAGGCCCTCTGGGCTTGTCCAGGGACAGAAAACGAGACTGTGAGATACGTGGGTGCCAAACCATTAAGAGCTTTAAAACCAGCACAAGTCAAATCAATTCTAAAAGACACAGGCATCCAATGTAGTGCAGCTAAAACAGAGTATGTGCTCTCTTTTTTTCTGTTTTTTGTTAAAAGCCTGGAGGCGGAGTGCTGGATAAGTTGCAGCTTTTCGATATACTGTTTTGGAAGACCAGAAAAGAGTGCATTACAGTAGTCCAACCTACTTAATATGAATGCATGAATAAGCTTTTCAGCGTCTTGTTGGTTTGAAAATAGGCGTACTTTGGCAATATTTCTTAGGTGGAACAAATATATAAAGGCAACACAAATGGTCCACTTCAGGCCTCACAGTTATATGTTTTTATTCACAGTGTAAGTCAGGATATTCATTTTACATTCACATAGTAAGGTTTATGTAACTATATCCAACTAAGAACGCAATGAATAAAATAGCAGTGTAAATGTATGCTGGAGCTGTTCAATGTGTCAGTCATTTCTTCAGTGTCTGTTCCTCAACATGCTGAGCACAGCAGATGGACGTATAGAACATGCATCACTACACTCAATGGTTGTTAGAATACGTTTTACTTTTTCCATGAAAGCTTTAGTGTTTATGTCAAGTGTTGTGTCCATCCTTTAAAAAGGGAAGGATATAAAGCAGCAGGAAAACCGTCCGCCTACAGACCAGTAGGTTAAGTAGCAACTAACCTACAATACCTAAAACTACTTTACTGATTAGTGTTTCAGAATGGTATGATATCAGTGCATGACAGAAACTGGGTTTCAGGGAAAACTGTAAATAAACACACTGCAGCCTCAGAGCATTAGCATGTCACATGACCACACAGCACATATGCCCCTTTCACACCAACTCAGTTCCAGGGCAGGTTCGGAGCTGGAGCTTGAAAAGCACCAGTTTTTCCTGTTCACACCGCAGCGGAGCCGCCTCTAAGCTCCGGAATCCGGTTTGTTTCAAGCACCAAAAAGTTGTCTGTCTAGAAATACGTCACGCTTACGTCGGAGGCGGGGGCAGGGGCAGGGGCGGGATCAACCTCTAACAACAACAAAAAGCCAGCGTTTTATCCAGTTTGTACACAACGATGGAAAACCTAAAACTTAAGCAGCAGTGGTCCACTGAAGAGACCAGCTACCTCCTGGGAATCTGGTCTTCCGAAGAGGTACAGAAGAAGCTGGAGGGGAGCACGCTAGCTAGCTCTAACGCCATCGAATAGGACGTATATTTACCTTCTTTCTCCGACAGAATCGTCGTTGAAGTTGATGATGATGATGATGATTGTAAAGAACTTTTGAATGTAGCATGTAACGACTGTAAAGTCGTCCCATTTCTTCCATTTCATTTCCACAGAGCAAAACCAAAACGAGTAGCGCTTCAATACAATCGGCCATTGTTGTTGTCGATGTGAGGGGTTTCCGCGCGGTTTGGCTTTATGAAGCAGGCACGCAAACGGTTACGTCATGGCGCAAACGATGACGCAATGACGCAGCACCAGTCGGGCTCTGAACGGTGTGAACAGAGCGGGAGCTGAACCGAAGAACCGGTTCTGAACCAGAAAAGCTCTAGCACGGAGCTAGAACGGGAAAAGCCTTGGTGTGAAAGGGGCAATAGAGAACAATGAGAAGCATCAACAGTGGATCTGATGCAGACCGTTCTTCCTCTGGATAACTCTCTTCTTGACAGCAATGCTGGAAAAATAGAAGACTGGAGTGATCTGTCACAAGGTTGAGTGTTCTCTTGCACAGCTGTCCTCTTATCCACTGTCAGTATATGGGTCTATATAGCAAATAATGGGCAAGACTGTTTTGAATGTTCCATTCAGCCGCTGTGTATTTGGGAATGAAGCTGGAAGGTGAAAGGTCAGAGGTCAGTTTTCAGAGGAGTCCGTCTCCTCTGTGGAGCCATCACTTTCCACCTCTATCCTCCTTCTGTGGTGGATGTTCCTTCTGGGAGAGGCCTTCCTCTGCAGCATCTCCTTCAGCCCCCCCCACCGCACTGCCGCTGCTGTTGCTACCAGGACTCACAGAGATCTGGGCGATTCTGGACAGCGCAGGACAAAGAAAGAGATATTAAGAGACGAGAAGTAAAAAAAACTGTCAAAATAAAGAAAATAAAACAAGTTGGCTAGCCTCCTGTGCAGCATCCCGTTTTCCTTTTTGATACACAGGAGTGTTTGTGTGTGTGTTCTCTCACAGTTTGTCCAGTTCCTGGTCCATCTCTGGGTCAATAAGAAACTCTGCCTTGTTGGGTAATGCTCCTGCAGAAAGAGGGCAAAAAAAGTCATCCTTTTGAAGCCGTATTAATGAAAATCCCCTAAATGCTTAACGATTGTATAATGAATTGTTATGTCTTAAGTGAAAGGGATTACATGTGGTGATCAACGCAGAGAATTGTCACCACCTCAACAACAAAAAATACACTAAACACTGCCCAGCACATAACAGCTGTTACAAAGTTAGCAACTAGCTGGTAAACATAAGAGAGGATTCAGAAGCTAATGAGTCCTAAAAACAGAGCGAAGAGAGTAGATGTGGAAAATCCCTCTCCCACTCCTACCTCCCTCTGCCTGCTCCCTCCTCCTGCCACCCTGGAGGGGCGGAGCTAGCTAATCAATAAAAGCAGCCAGCTCACCTGTGGCAAATCCTTCCCCCCATGAACAAAGAAGCTGGCTGGCCTAATGCAACTCCTGAGCACCAATTGTTTGTCAGAGTAAATAATCAGTACGTTTTATTTTCCTTTGTATTGTATTCTCATAGCAGCTTGAGTAGTTTATCTCCCTACCGTTTAGATTGCATTTAGTTACCTTATTTCTACATTTCATATACTTATGTAAAAAGATAACTGCTTTGCTGGAATATCACTTGAAGTATGAATATTACAATTAAGACAAACAAGAATCAACAAATTACAATAAAAACAATGATCTGGAACTCCTGCCTCCATGTGCTCATCTTTAAATCCACTGCGTTGACTGTTAATCCCCCTCACAACCCTCAATATTCTTCAGTGGATATTGGAGGTAAAGTCATGAAATGGACAGAAAGAAGACTACAAATGAACAATAATGTTGTTCTGTTTCTTTTTCTGGAGGTGTATAGGTCTTACTGCTGCAATGCCCTCAAGTGGCCAAGAACATTAATTAATGCAGCTTAAAAACATGACACAAAGCTAGCTTTCCATGATGATAGGATGAATTTACATTTACAATAACTATTTATCTATATAACTATTTATTTTATTGGATTTAAAAAAAATCTAAATTCACCATGTAGTAGGTGGACATACCCTTGAATGCCTAGTTTCAAATAATGAATACACCTACCAATAGCTTGGTTGATGGCTTCATGTTTAGCCAGGCTCATTAGGAAGCTGTAGTAAGAGATCCTGTTGGTCTGTTCCAGCACTTCCCTCATACAGGACCTTGGAGGATGACTACACAAACACAACACACAATACTTCAATCACCTTCTGGTCTTATTTTCTTCCACACATGTTCCCCTTTTACACTGCGGTGCTTCCACTGCACCGGAGCCCTACTCTCCGCCCCGAAAATTGCTTTCACTGAGGCACCCTCTATTGAACCACGATTTTGGCACAAAGAGCTGAGAGCAACATACGTCTTCAGCTTACATACGTAGGGGGCGGAGAGGTTGTTTTGAACAGCAGCATATCACAAACCTTTCTTTCTTGTTTTCATATAGGAGAACAAAAATCAACAGGTTTAAGGTGTAATCAATACATTTACAAGTTGTCATATCAGACTTTCAGAAAACATATCATGGGGAAAATACTCCTGATAAACCAGCAGAGACAGCTAATGCCACAATGATAGCAACAAGTACATACTCATTCAAAGTATTTATGATAAATAATACATTTGCGTGTACACCATGTATGTTCTACGGCGTGGAGTTTTATATTATCCGTGAATGAATACAATTATTATTTAATGTTTATTATTGATTGACTGGCTAAGGTGGCTAGGCTAACATCATCTATGTAGAATGAGAAACTTCACTTTATACAATCCTTTAATTACGACGTGATATCGTCAAACAGGAACTTGTAAAGGTGAACAAACCATGTAATCTGCCATCACAACCAATGTAGGGCCCCCGGGGCTGCATGAGTTCAATGTGGGGCCCCTAGGGCTGCGTGAGTTCAATGTGGGGCCCCTAGGGCTGCGTGAGTTCAATGTGGGGCCCCCAGGGCTGCGTGAGTTCAATGTGGGGCCCCCAGGGCTGCGTGAGTTCAGCTGTGCTCTTTACTCTCTACACTGACAATTGTCGTACCAACACACCAAATCAATACATTATTAGGTACTCTAATGATACAGTGTTAATATCCCTGTTAAGTAACTCAGACAACCTTGGGCTGTAAATCAAGTGGTTGAGTGATAATAATTCTTCTGAGATTAACAGCAAAAAAACAGAGGAAAATGTGTTTGGCTCACCATCTGACTCCCATACAATCCCCATTGTAATACTTGTAACAAAGAATACAAGCAGGTACTTCCATATAAATATTTGGGCGCAGTGATACCATCTGGTATCCTGGAAAGATCTAATTGAATATCTCTGAATACACCTACCAAAAGGACAAAACAAATCATTTTGTTTTCGCTGCCTTAGGTCTTTCAGGGCGAGTAGACAAATGATTCTTTAATTTGTTTACATCTCACTGTTCTTCAGTATTGCAATACTAAATGCTACAAGTGTTTGTCTACTACTTTAAAACTGCTCCACCAGCTGAACAACTGCTCAAAGATTATAGGTTAACCCTGTGAGAGACTTTAGGCATCAGCCTACCATAACTACATATTAACATCATCTCTGACCCCAACCAAGATTCAAGGCTTTTGTTGTCATTCGAACATAGCTACAGTGTAGTTATGTCGATGAAGATCTTAGGTCACAGGCTCCTCCAACAGTGCAACACAATCAAACTGACACAATAGTGCAAGTAAATACAATAAACCATGTCCTGAACAGTGAATATGAAATGTTACCATCAAATTGTAGTTACAGGGTCCCAATAAAGTAAGACTGAAGCATTCCTGTTCTTTGTCCTTGATTGATGTTGCAAATGGAGCTGCCGTGATGCAAGAAAAATTTCAGACTTGATCTGACAATAAATCATTATCGTACGTATCATATCCTAAATATATATATATATATATTTATATATGTAATGAAGCAAAACCTGAAAAGTAATATCCCTTTTCATTTTCCAACTGATGGAGTGAGGACTGGAATGTGCAGTGTTTGTGTTCACCTGTGTTTTAAGCGGTCACAGAAGGCATCTACACACTGTGCTAGAGTGGAGGGCTCCACTCCGTCCTGCTGCTGCTCCCTGTCGCTCTCCTCTGCAGCCACAGGGGGGAGCTGCTCGATGGAGGTGGACGTGGGAACAATGACGGTGTTGGGACTCTTCCCTGCTAACAGATCCTGATAAATCACCAGCACGCCGTCCAGGAACTCTGCAGAAATATGGCACATCGGGCAATCAGGGGGAAGATATTCATTTTTTGCGTACTAATGGATAATCCCTCTCTCACTATGGGTAGTTAGTGGGTTGTATTACAATTTTCTTATCAGATATCTAAACTTAGAATTGATCACAGCTTGTTATCCTAAAAAGACTTCATCAATCAATGAATTTAACCATATTGGGCCAATCAACAGTCAACAATGAAAATGCCCATGGTTAAACATATAAAATGTGGATAACATTTCATTTACCAGAGAATCAAATACAACAGTTTGATTTCAATTATATTGTAAAATATTTGGAAACGTATACAAATCATTCACCCACCCTAAATATTAAAGGTTACAGCCAAACTGATTGAACAGAGTACACAAGCCCGGACATACTGTGGACGGCCATATTAAACAGTTCTATTGTACCTTTGTAGTAGAACTGTAGCTGGAAGGCAAAGAGGAAGTCAGAGAAAGACATCAGGCAGTCTATGGCGTCGTCCATCAGCACAATTCTACAGGACAAGAAAGGAAAAGCTGATAACCAAGTTTACAGCAATCTGCTGTCAACCTGCACAGCAGTTACCTGCGGATTAAGGGACCCAACCATCCTAACTTAAGATAACTTAATATAAAAGTCAGAGCTGTATGCAACATGAAAATACATTTAAAAAAAATCTTAAATGCGATTCGGTCCATATGACTCAAAGTTAACACTTTATTCATAGGTCAGTTACAGGGTATAGCACTGCTCTGTACACTATACACAATACATAACTACATGTTGATGACTGCACTGTACTGTACTTTAATAGACATCCTGTTTACTCTACTACACTATGTACCTTAGAATAATCCTCATAGTTACTTGAACTTCAATATTTTCAAAGCTTGTGATATTAAACTTGTGGTCACCAACTAACAATTGTGGGACGTCTGTGGATTGGTGAACAACAGTACAAAGAAAGCCTGGTCAAAAGAGTTTGATGAAATAATAAATTGTGTTTGAGCAAACAAGTTCAGTAAGTTGTCTAAGGCGTGTCCGTGTACCTGGCTGCATTCTGCACCGGCTCCAAAGGGAAGTCTGGACACAATAACTGCAGCAGAGACCTGTACTCCAGCATGGAGAGCAACTCTGCCATACAAAATGAGAAAAAAACTCTAACTTAGCCACAGAAAGAACAACAGTGAAGAACATCACCCAAATGTAGTTATGGTTTACACATTCACTTACTGGAAAAGTGTCAAGAACAATGTTTTCACCCATGCAAATGACTGATGATCAGAATATTTAAATGTTATCGACAATCACTTAACTCATGTCAAGATAAACCTAGTCTAATATATAGAAAGGGTCAATTATTTAGGGACAAAACAGATCAGTTTACATTGTAGTTTTTCTAGCTCACTCACCACCACTCTTGCCGATCTGTCTGTAGCATCTCCAGAAGACTCTGATGAAGGAGGCTCTGTTATGTGGAGTGGCCATGATGTAGCTATACTCTCTGAAGAGCACGTGATTACTGTTCTTTACACTGCTGAAACTACAAAAACACACAAATTACAAAAGGAAACCAAATGTAGTAAGTAATATGCATTACTGGCTTTCTGTATCAATTCTATAAGGGGTTTTTAAATACCAACATGTGTGTAGATTAACATATAGGAGAACAAACACATATAATAACATCATGCTTTGTATGGTTTGAATATCATGTTTGTGGAATAGAGCTATGTCTTCGAAAAATGTATTACAGCAAACACTACACCAGTCAAAACCTTTTCCAAGGTTGTGTGTGTGTGTGTGTGTGTGTGTGTGTGTGTGTGTGTCTGCATGTGAAACATACTATTCAGCAAAGTAGCGGATCACCCCAAAATGGGTATATTCTTCCTTATGTTCTAGCAGCTGGCTCACTGCATCACTCAGGTAGAACAACACGTTGCTGTCCGCTGTGAGACAAATGAACAGTCACACACGCGCCGATACAAATACAAATGTTTTTCTTGTTTTATAACAGATAGTTCGTTTTAATAAATCAATGACGGCATACTGATGCAGCGTGATGATTTGAATGGAAAATGCACAGTAAAGAGGTGCTAGCTAAAGAGCTCAGCTGTTAGCACAGCCGGCTAACACCTACCGAGGTACTCGTTATCTGGGACGGCCGAACTGAACCGGTTCATCGTGGTCGTCCTTTCAGGAGATAACGGTGACATCAACATTGATAACACAGGTATGAACACAAGTGTTATACAATGAATTGTTCTAGCCTTGAGATGTTGCTAAGCAAATTATAGTACTGACTGTTTTGTTCTAGGTTCTAACGTGGCCTTCCACAAACCAGCAGGGTGTTGTGAGTTACATTAATTAAAGCCCCCCGAACAACAAAGCACACAAAGGTTCCCTTCTTCTTCTTCTTCTCTCGGTTTTTGGCGGATTGCAAACAACATTAAAGGTGCATACCGCCACCTACTGTACATGAGTGTGAATCATCATATCATTCCATCTCTTAACTCATGGACGTATATATCTATGATCTAATACAACAACAAAAATCAACAAAAAACATAAAATAAATAAAACAAAAAACAAAATAAAAATCTATGATCTTTCCTGACCTAATGTTAAATTATTTTTCCTACCCCAGTTTGACCACACTAACGTAGGGAACAATAGACCTGAACATCAGATGCAAGGATTTGTATAGTTACAGGAGGGGCCTTATTTTAAAGCAGCCAGTGAAATCTGTTCGGGGATAAGGGAAACATGCGATGGTCCAATCGGCAAAGGAATGTCATACTTGTGGGGAGGGTTAGAGTTCAAATGCGACCAATCAATGACTTCGTTTAGTGAAAACTAAGGTTCCGCTAATGAGCGAAATCCAATCTTCAATACGCAAATCCAACAACTATGTGGGGTGCACTTCTCCTGTTGTGTCCTAGGCCGTGTCTCAATTCAGGGGTTTCATCCTTCGAAGGGTGCATTCGTAGACCGCATACGTCACTTCCGCCGAAAGAAGGCTGTCCCAATTCAAAAAAAAGACGAGACTCCTCCGAATGCGGCCCACGAATGCAGCCTTCTTTTCCCCAATTTGAAGGATACATCTGATGTACACTCCGCGGCCTACCATATCCCAGGGTGCAATGCGCGCAGGGAAGAGTGAGTTTTTTTCAAATGAAATGGCTTCCGGTCTCCCCAGCAGAGTGGATTTAAAAGCAGCAGCAGCAAGCGGAGGAATCACTAATAAATGTGAGTATTGGGTTTTAACTTACTTTAAATTAACTAACGTCACACACGTCAAACCCAAGGGGCATTCAAACGTACATTTTCGTTAAATAATACGGATAAATATGTGACGCTAACTAGCTAGCTGGACGTACTGCACTGTTGTTTACACTTATTTTTAATTCAATTCAGAAGTTTACTAAAGTCATACAGAGATCTTGGCTCTGTTATAGATACGTTATACTTTATATTACATAAATGGACCAAAGTGAAAACATTTAGACCGGTATAGCCTACAGTACGGTGGGATTTATAAAATGCTACCCTGACGTGTAGCTGCTGTTTGCTTTATTTATTTCTCTGACATTTTGCAATGTTTTACTGTTTATTAAACTTTGGGACAACATTACAACCTTTGTGTTCAGCTCATGCTGCTTTGAGGTAGGGCTAAAAGAAAAGCCTATTTTAAATATTTCCACCAGATTTGATCATCTTTTATAAGGTTAAAGTTTATTTAATGTATCCTAATCCCATAATAATAAGACAATCAAAAATAGACAGCAGCCTTTTGCTTGATGTTAGTTTGTGCAGTGCTGTCAAAGGGATGCACGTGTGACTGTGATTTCATCTCTTTAGTTTTTTAAAAACCAGAACAGTACATCATTTTAAATGATCCTTTAGGGATTGTTTGTCTGAAATACTTAGAGTTACATTTTGCAATAATACTTCTGCAACCCTGTGTTTAATATGATTAATTCACTTTTTTCTTTTCTCTTGTTTTTCTCTGTAATTAGTAAAATTCTGGATAAATAGATCTGCTGGAGAAGGACCCCTAATCTGAAAAGTGCACAGCGGATCATCAGGACAGAGCTGCCATCCACCTGGACCCCCCGTGGTGCTGAAGAAAGCAAAACGGTGATCAGGAACATCCTCCACCCAGACCTCTGCTTACTGCCGTCCTACAGACTTGTGTCTTAGGCGCCGTTTACACGAGGAGAAAACTGCTTGTATCTGCATAGTTTCGCGTGCGTATAGCCCTATTATTTACACGAGGCTGATAGAAACTGACCCCACAAACGATAACGGGTCCCAAGGTGGATAGATTTGCAAACGAAACGCTCTGGGGGGTCAACCGAGTCCGTGTAATCACCTCTATACGAATATTTCCTGGAAAAATAGGATAGCCCCGCCTCTCCCCACCTCTCCTGCTCACTGCTGTAGCAACTATCAAAAATAGCTGTGTTAATTAAACGCACAAGGGGTTCTTGAATGAAATAATATTATAAAAGGCAAACCAGAATAGTTAACGCCCAATATACTCCTTAAACAAAATAAACAGAGTCAGATTTCATGCATTGATCCATTATATTGACAAAGGAGGATCTCACCCGGTGTTTGTAGAGAATATCTCTCTTTTCTGAGCGGGTCCTCTCCACGGAGACGTCGGTCGATGCAATATCCACAGATTCGGTTTCTTTCAGTTAACTTCCCCGTTGCATTTATCCATATGCTGAGGAAATGACTATATCCCGCTGAATACCAGCAATCGCCACACACACTTCCTCCTGTCAGTAGCTACTGCTAGTGCTACTGCTACTGACCATGCTACAGATATTAGTGCAAAAATATACAGCTCCTCTACCACAACCATCAGCAACAAGTGGACATGGAGAATTACATGAACTACATGTTGCTAAATACACGGCGGGGCATAAACAGAAGGGTAGCCATGGCAACATTGCAGCGGGGGCTGCTGGGCTGCTCTTCTTCGCTACTTTTGGTGTAATTTGGCGGAAGTTACAGCGCCACTTACAGTCCCAGCATATGTACTACAGCGTTTCCAGCGGCCTCGTTTGAACAGACACGTTAAATGAAACAAATGCATGTGAACGGAAGACTTTTTTGAATACGCATACTGTGCATAAACGCAAACGGTCCCGTGTGAGCGGGGCCTGAGTTTCAGAATTAGATTTTGTATGTGTCTTTTCTTTTAATAGATATGTAACGATTATAGCTTGAGTCTGTCTGATTCCCCAAACAGCTGCTTCTATATACTTGCTGCACATATAATACAAATAAACAACTCCATAAACACACTTTTGCTGATATTTGTTTTACTGCTGATGATGTTAAATAACATGATTGATTTCCTCTGTCTCAATGATGAAAGTTATAATAATAGAAGACGCTGCAGAGAGAGGATGGATATATTCTTACCTCTACTTTGTGATAAGATGAAAATACAATATTAAATAGTAATTGTTAAACACATTGTTTATTTCATTTACTGAGGTTTTAACCATTATTTCCAACATGTGTACATAAGCAGTGGAATAATAGGATATCTCTAGGTCATTCAACTGTCTTCAGTTTCATTTTATTAATACAAAAAATAGGTCATAGAAAATGTTTAATTGTGTATTTCAGCAGAGCGGGGGGTCACGGTGCTGCTGGACCTGGAGGTGCTGACCTGGGGTCAGTGGGACATCATCTGGGCAGGTTTAGGGGAAGAAGGAGAATATTTACTGTTATGATCACAGCTATTAAGATTAGAACACTAATATTGTTAAGAATCAATCTATACAACATGCTTTTGTTCATTTAAAAAACATATTGTTTTAGTACAGAAAAATTAAGACTTATTTTAAATATGAAATAATATGATTAAATTACATCAGCTATATATCATTTACTTGTTAACTTACTAATGTAACATTACTGGGGGCTAAAGGAACAGCTTCATCTTATTTACTTGGCCATGGTCCTCTTTAATTCATCGCCGACGGTGATCTCCAAAAAATGTAAAAGTAAAGTTTCTGGATCCTTTTCAGCTGAGTTAGCTTGTAAGCTAATTTGCTAGCAGGCTGCTGGAGCAGCGTAACCGAACAGCGCGTATCACGTGACGTAAATACGAAGCCCTCCGTAGGCTAGACAGTCTCATTTCGTAGGCCGCTCGGTCCAGCCTACCCGGTCTACGTGGGCTGGGTCCTCCGTGGACCGCGTAGGCTGCGTACTCCGAAGGGTGCAGCCCCTGAATTGAGACACGGCCCTAGTATATATTTTATTTTTCATGCGGTGAGGTTGTATACACATTGTATGGATTAAAGAACAGAGGGATGTAGGCAGGGTTGTGGCCGGGTCTCCACCATAGGTCTCCACCCCTTCTCTGACTCTCCGCCCTTTGAATAATTTCAAAAGCTGCAACAAGTTGGACATAAAAAGCAGTAATAGGACCGGAAGTGTGTTAATTTGTCTTTTAAACAGTGGCCATAAACAAAGAAATAAATAGTTTTCCGCATTGTTGATTAATCTAAGACATTAACGACCACACACTGTATACTGTATGGTGATTCACGCTATACCTTCTATTCACTTTAAAAACGTTGAAGCTGTCAGTTTTATTTAGAACCGGAAGCTTTGCATCTTCTTGTAGGCAGTATCAACGCTTTATTTTGTTAGCATCCCGTTAGCATAACATTAGCTATATCATCTTTGTCCGGATGATTGTATTGTTTTCAGTGATCCTGTAGGTCCTATATGTGTGGGCATTTATATGTAATGCGTTCTATATTCATTGCGGATGCAAAATAGCTGATAGATGAACGGTGAAGCTTGATAGATTTTGACGGCTGTTGCCTGCCGTTGCTATCGACGCTCATTTCAAAAGATGGCCGTGTCGCCCAGAATGCACCGCGATCTCCATTCCTATAAAGATCGACTGGGCTTGTCCACAGTGTTCCCATTATCATCTCCGTCTAACTGGACATCCAGCATCGTTTTGTCTCTTAGATTCATACACAGGTAACCCATCCATATACAATCATTTTCTGAATATAGTGATCATTAATGTTTTACTCTGAATTAGCATGCTAGGTTCCTGTGTTTCTGGAGCTGTCATTTTGAAGTGCGTTGTTAGGCCTGTCTATGTTGGTGGTTGTGGCAGGTTAGCTTATAGCCTTGTTTATCAGTAGCTAACGATGGCTACCCACCTTTAGCAATAAGAAAAGGCAAACCGTAATGTCTCGCTATGAGTATATGTTGCTGCTATGTTTAAAGCTTATATTCGAAGTTATTTATGCATTGTCACAGTGAGCTGTTATGTTGTAACGGCTTTAACCAGAATGAGCGGGGTAACGTGCTAACGCAGCAACCATCACAGTCGTTGCTAAGTTTGCTAGTTAATGGCGCTAACTGATTAGCAACCTAGTAACTAACGTCAGCTAGATGGTGACCGCTCCCTGTCACAGTAAACTGGAAACAACATTGGTGACAAGCAGTCAAATGGTTAGCTAGCCTAATTGCAAACGACTGTCTGTATTTAAAGATGCAGTCTAGTTTCTTAATGCACGTCCTCCTCGAGCCCCCCTGTGTTGTTCATTCTTGTGTGCAGTTCAAATGTGCTGTCCACATTCTGGCGGTTTACTGCCTGTCATAACTCTACAATGTGAAACACAATGTGTTATTGTGATTGCAGCCGGCGATATCTTGATATATCAGTTGTTTGGTTTTGGTTATAACGGTATTGTAATCTAACTTAACTGTGGTATTTCATTTTCAGTGTAAATGTTTTATTACAATTCAGTGAGAATAAGCTTTCAACAAGACAGCTTTAAAAAGTGTAATGACAAGATTACTCTTGGAAGGGTCTGTAGTCATTATGAGGACCTACCTTTTTAAATGGAGTTATGTGCTCCTTCCATACTGTGGTCTGTTGTCTCCTATATTTGAAGCAAATGTTGTGAACGTTAAAGGATACTATTATGGATCAACATGGCTATAAACTATTAAAAAAATGCATTAACTTAGTTTGCATTGCTTTTGTAGGACTGGCTCCACTATGACCGCATTTAGAAAAATGTGGGTGATGTCTTTACCCAGGGGTTATCAACTTTGCCCAGAGGCCACTTTTTCAAAATGACAGGATGCCATGGGGCATTTAGGACATTAGGCGCTTTCACACCGGAGTACTTTTCCAGTAATTTTCCCAGGAATAGTTCCGATAGTTCCTGGGATGTTGCGTTCACACCAAAAAGCTCTCGGGAAACTTTTCACCCCTTTTTAGTCCCTGCTAGAGAGCAGGGACTTTCCTGGGGAGGAAAAGGTTCCAATTTCTGATTGGCTGGGCGAATTGCAAACCACGCCCCGTAAAACTCTGAAAAGTTTTTGTGAAGCCGCCATTTTATTTCCTTGCATTAGCATTATTAGCATTAGCCCAGCACACCAACGGAGAGAGACTAACTTATGGCAACACAAAATAAAACGTGGGATCGGTGGAGTGATGAAGAGGTGTCGGCGATTTACCCGGGCCTTCGGGTGACGATTTACTTCCACCCAAAGTCCCGGACTCCGGGGGGCTCCGGGACTTCGGGTTAGGGTTAGGGTTATAGTATACGCCGAGAAGTTGTTTGCGGCCTGCCAGTAAACCCAAAGCAGAAGAAGAAGTGACGTCAGCGGCTTCATTTGCGTAATCCTCCCTCAGGGACTTATTCCGGTGTGAACGCGATTTACTAGATGGTTCCGGGGAAATAAAAGTTCCAGGGAAAAGTTCCAGGAACTATTCCTGGGAAAAGTACTTGGTGTGAAAGCGCCTATTGGTACGTCATGTTGGTACATTACCACATGAAAGTGAGTGGTACCCCTTACCCCATACCCCTTTCTCTATTCCAGGGGTAGCCAACACGGTGCCCGCAGGCACTTATTCGCCCGCATGTTCTAAAAATAGCTCTCCAAGCAATTCTAAAATGTAAAAAATACACAAAAGGAAATGTAATTAAAAGAATCTACCCTATGCATAAACGAAACCTCAATCATAGCGAACTCTATCTACTTACTACAACTCTATATCTATCTATCTATCTAACACCCCTCCTCCCCCCACCCCACAATGAATATCGACCAATCACGTTCTTGCTTGATTTGCGGGACCAGCGTTGCAGTCGGGAAGAAAAGCAATGTGGAGCGGCAGCTCCCCGCTTCATAAGGAGTGCAGTGTTTCCCCTAGGATGGAGTCATAGCAGCGGTGCTAAGGCATAATGTGAGCGCGGAGCGCGTGGAATTTTTTAGTGTGTGCGAGTGCGAAGTGCGCCCCGCCAATTTGTTTCTATGTGTCTGCCAGCACAAGAAAGGCTCTTGAGGCCTAGTACCAGGGCCGGTTCTAGCCAATTTGCTGCCCTAGGCGAGATTTTATATATAAAGAATAAATGAAAAATCTCTACAAAAGACAAATACACTACAAAAACAGAAACTTATTGACATAGGTAATATACGTCAAAATGGCTTCAAATGTATTCAGTATTGTATGAACATGTTTGAATTGGGGGGTGGACGTCACATCCTCTAGGGCAGGGGTATTCAACTAAAATTCAACGAGGTCCAGTTAGAGAAAATGTCCCCATGCAAAGGTCCGGAACATCAAAATGTCTAAGTTGCTTTATGAATTAGTGTGATATATATTGAAGTAACTAGCTTTATCAACGTCTGCATGTAATCAACAACTGACTGCCAATCAAATAAAGAAAGTACAATTTAAAAAAAAAAAAAAAAAACAATATTTATTGTCAATTAACATTGAACTATACAGTAAATACTGTGGATATGTGTAATGTTCCTCTCGGGCTGCATTTAAAAATAAAATAGAGAAAATAAATAAAATAGCTTTTGAAAATGTGTGCATCTTTAAAAGTGCTTAATTTTAGATAAATAAAATAAAGTGTAGCAGCAGCTTGCGTTTCCCTTTTTCTTTGTTAACCGTTTCACATCATGACTTAACAGTTTCACCCGATTATAGAACAATATCAGTCTTTACACATCATAACAATTGAACAGTTTTAAAGTTTCTCTTTCTTTCCCTCTTATATTGCAGTCCCTCACTCACTTCTTTTTAATTCAGTGCGAGAATTGAGCTTGAGCTTGTCCTGCCAGGAGTTTAGATCTGGGCTGAAATGGTGTCAGGGCCATTCTCATACACACATGCAGGTGCTCATTGGTTAGCCTCGGTTAGCCTGCCCTGGAACGATATTTAGTTTTAATTTTGATCCTGGTGGACTGATCATATTGGGCTCTGAGACTGCTTATTTTTTGTGACCTCAGTTCTGACTTGAGAGGGAATGTTTGGTCAAACACTTTGTGTTTTGTCTCATAGTGGCGTTTTGGCACTTTTAATGAGCGCCACGGTCTCTGAGCAAATGAGACACACTGGCTCTGTGCTCCCAGTGGGCCGGATGAACATGAATGAGTCCACTCAGGGTTAAAAGCTCTGTTCTCACTTTCCTCTTCTTGGAGAGCGCCATGTGTCATTATTTGTCTCTCCCTGTCTGCCGCTAACACGCCTGTTCACTCTCCTCTCCGTCTTCTCTCCCTGTATCGCTAATTATTCTCTTTACTCACTTTCCTCTCCGCTTCTCTCTGCCGCGCTCTCATCTCTTCTTCTGTGTTTCTCTCCCTGTATCGCTCACTCGTCTCTTTCGCCCCCTGTCGGCGGTGGTTAAAATAGAATCGCCCCGTCAAAATTGAAATCCCCTATTAATGTATTGATTATAGGTCCGGGTCCGTATAGGTCGGCGTCTGGGTCCGGATCTGGACCGCGGTCCGCCTGTTGCCGACCCCTGCTCTAGGGGGTCCGGGGGTAATCTGGTGCACTTTGAGTACACAATTACTAGAGACCTGATCCAGGGGGTACAACTCTAAACACCCATATGAAAAAGATCGGTTTACATTTTAATAATCAAATAAGTATATGAACATAACCAATAACCTACCATAGCCAATAACAAATAAATGTAACTTATTTTATTTTTGTTGTTCATTCATATCTTATTTTACCTTAACATTTATTTATTTATTTATTTATTTATGCATATTTTTGTATCTCTCCAACTTTAAACGATATGTCTGGTTTACTGTCCTATAGTATACATTGGAATGATTTCAAACCTGTTTTTATTTATCCTAATAATTATAAAGGAGTGCCTTGGAAATATGTGTTTACATAATTTGTGGTCAAAACGTTTGAGACCCACTGAGATAACTTAGACTAAAATGAACTATCTAAACACTCAAGAGAGTCCTTTACCTCACTGAGCCTCTCAGTCTGACAGGAGAGCTCTCCTCCACCCTGGTTGTAGAAACATCTACTTCTTATATCCGTTAGCGCAGCTAGCACCAGATTCTAATAACAACAGCGCCGGTACCGGTGCGCCCTCTCTCTCTCTCTCTCCCTCCCTCTCTTGCTCCCATGCTCGCACTTTGGCTGTGAGCTGCGGGCGCCTGATAAGCCAACATCCCCCACTTTCATCACTTACAGCGCCCATCGTACAGGGCAAATGAAAAGTGTAACCGGGGTGAAAAGGGTGTTAAATTTACTTAATTATGAATGTTGTTACATCAAGGCCGAAAATTAGGATGAGCGCCAACAGTCAAAAATGTTTTTTCCCCTCCCGGAGCTACTAGCGCAGCGCCCCCCAGATCTGGCGCCCTAGGCGACCGCCTATGCCAAAAATCGGCCCTGCCTAGTACATACAGTGGCAATGTCTCAAGATTTAGCAAAAAATACACCTTTTATTGAACATACAGTAACACAAATACTACAAATCCACATAACAAACAATCAAAAATGAAAAAGGGTCGCCACTTATTATTATTTTAATTACCTGGCTGGCACCCCCTAGCAGCGGCGCGCATATTTCAGCAGCGGCGCTGCGCCGCCACTATTTGTATATAGGGGAAACACTGGAGTGTGACTGTGATTTTCCTTCTGGCAGAATCTACACAACACATCAGCCCCATTGAACAGCCTAGTCGTGCCAGCCTATACAGCACATGAGGGGCAGAGTTTTACTCTGTGTTGCAACTTGCATATATATATTTATTTCACTTGACGCACACACACGCATGCCGTAATTTCCACTGGGGACAGGGGGGACATGTCCCCCCCACTTTTCGAAATCCCGTTTGTGTCCCCCCACTTTACAAATATGTTTTTTTTTTTTTTTTAACGCAAGCCGTCATAGTTGTAAAAAATAAAGTAAAAAATAAAGTAAGAAATCATTCCGATGTGTACTATAGGACAGTAACAAAAAAAAAGAAACAGTTTAAAAGGGGAGTGATTAGTAAAATATGCATAAATGAAAAGAAAGAATGCTAACTAGATAAGATAAGAATAAACAAGTTTAAATGATTTGTTATTGGTTGTGATCATATTCTAAAGATTTTTGGATTATTGAAAAGTATACAGCTCCCTTTCATCTGAGTGTTGAGAGCTGTTTCCATCAATTCATTTTGTGCTCAAAGTGCACCAGATTGATGCATTTAACTTCAACATTTAATGCACTTCAATACCTCATAAAAGTAATCACTGTGAATCAAATGATTCACTTTAAATAAAATAAAAAACCCAGCACCGATGCCCCGCGGGCCAGAGCAATACATTGAGTATTACTGCCTTGGCATGTTTACCAGACTGGTTTGGATCAATATGAAATATGAAGCCATAGCCCCTCCCTGAATGTGCATTAGACAATCACATGCTTATGCTTTTAAATGGAACTGAGTGCATGTAACAGAAAACAATCACGTGACATGATTTTGAATACTTAATTATTAAGAAAAATGAAAGTATCATTGTTGTAGCCCACTTGCAGGACTTGATATTTAGTGACTTTAAAAAGTAAATAATCCAAAGCCTTTTATTATTCTCCAGTAATGGCGTCTGCATTAAACATGTATTATAGGCTGGACTCCCCATATGCTCGCTTGTTTCAACAAAATTGTAATTGCTCATATTTTCCACTTATACTTAGGGTCACCTGAAATTGTTCCAAAACACTGATCGATCGATAGGCGAATAGATATTTGTTTGTGGGCTTGTGGGCTATGTGTTTTATGCTGCAATTTGGAAAATGTAGTAAATGCAGGCAAGTTGTGTTTATTGGTGTTTATCTTAACACAGTCATGATTATTAGACTGTAATTTCTCTTTATTTTTGTTATACTTTTTTTTCGTTATACATTGGAGGGTGCACTTATTCATCAGCAGTTAACCAGTCAATAATAATGCTGTTGTTTTCCAGTTGAGTTCCTTTTGGGGAAGTCCACCCCCGAGTGGCCACCATGGGGGACGATAGCGAGTGGATGAAGCTTCCCGTCGACCAGAAATGTGAACACAAGGTGACTGATGTTTGTCTTCAATGATATTTTCTAAAGTTTATTTCAATTTTATATTAAAAAATATTTCCTCCTTATCAGATATTGACAGGAAATGTTTGTCATATCTCTCCCATCACATACAAAAACATTAGCACTCTCTTACGAGAGAATGATGATATATAGTGTTTACTTTTGTGTATATTTTGGATCAGTCGACCAGTAATGGTTTCTACTCATCAGCACACAATGATATCATTGTACGTCAAATAAATAATACTACTTCTCAGGTTCTTTTACTTAAACTAGCACAGTCTCCACCTGAAAATTATTCCTACAGACATCCCTACTATGAAGTTAGGTATGGTGCAAAATGCGAGAGCTTGTAAAACCTGATGTAGCATGTCAGCTACTTCCTGTTTCCGGATGAGGGGTTACCAAAATAAGAGTACTGCGTGTAGCAGTATAATTAAACATTACAGGTTGTGAGTGACATTAGTTATCATATTTATATGTTTAGTAGGTTGTGGAAGTGCGCTCCAAAATATTTGTTGATCTTCTTTATTGGTATTTATTATTTTGATATTATTTATTTAAATGTAGATATAAATGTATTGGTTTTTCAGTTGAATTATACTTAAAGTTCAGGGTAATCAACTGTTAAAAACATACTGTTCAAATTTTTTTTTTTTTTTTTTTTTTTTAATAAAAGTTCAATAAATGGATGTTTTCAAAGTCAATGGATAATCGTTTTTAAAAATGGTGATATCAATATTGACCAAGATAATCGTGATTATGATTTTTGCCATAATCGAGCAGCCCTACTCTGAACCCTGTCCTGGATAAATGATGATTCTGGAGTCTGGTGATATGCAGTCTAATACCTTGTTTTTTTTCCTTCTCACTCAAATATTACTTGACAAATGCATATTAATCCCATAGGTATATAGAGTTCTGAAGTGGGAGAAGCTGTTTCAGGGGTTTTCCTGGTTAAAATTAGGGGAGGTGGTACATTTTGATGATGTGCACAAACATGCATGTGTACAGTGTCTTCAACAGGCCCACTTTTACAACCAACACATTTGTGGGCTTCTAATGAAAATGGTTTTCTTGCTAGTGGGTCTATTAAATGACTCTCTTGGTATTAAAAATGAATATGTGCTTCTCTGCAGTGGTCCCAGTAATATTTGTTCCTAAAGTGGTAGAGCTAGGTTTACCAAGAACTAGGGATGCACTGAAGTGTGGTGACAACACCTGATGTTTGTCTTTTTGCTACGACATGTGGCCCAGTACTGTTCCAAGTCCTTTTTTTCGGACTTCTTTCATTTTGAAGGATAAATACACAGACTGAGGGCGATCTGGCATAACTTTATAGTAATTCGCAGCGCATCGGCCAAGTATATAATAATCATTAGTACGGTATGAGCTGATGAAATTGCCATTGGTCCATCCCACAGCTACCCCATTTATATTAGAGAATGTACAAAACATTGTAAGCAAAAACTGAAGTGGAACTGTAGCAGAATAAGTCGAAGGGCACTCGCAAATAATAAACCTACACCAAGGCCATTTCCATGAGTAAAACACATCGTGTGCATCTGCCCCTCTGTTCGGATGCACTCCATCAGTTAATGTTCTTCCTTGGTCACTTTTCAACCATGTTTCATGAAAATCAGGCAAGTGGTTTTCCTGGAATAAAAGCAAGTCGTGCACACTTGAAGGGACCATGGAGAAGATGAAATAACAGATGTTATGAATGTAGGTCACACGCCCTGTCGGTTTTACAGGAACTGGTAATTCATTTGTGTGTTTATACATGCTTCTCTTTCTTCTTTTGAAGGAAGACATTTTTTGTGTTTACAACCTAACCCTTTCTCTTTTTGTGACTCTTTTCCAGGTTTGGAAAGCTCGTCTGAATGGTTATGAAGAAGCTCTTAAGTTGTTCCAGAGAATAGAAGATGAGAAGAGTCCAGAGTGGGGGAAGTACCTGGGGCTAATAAAGAAGTTTGTCACTGACTCTAATGTTGTGGCTCAGCTTAAAGGCCTGGAGGCTGCCCTGGCCTTCATTGAGAATGCTCATGTAGCTGGCAAGTAAGTAAAACATTTTTCAAGCAGGACTCATGTCGTTCTGAACATTGCCTTAGTCAGGGAAGAAGGTGTTAAACACACTAAATTAGCAAGTCTTAATAAAAAAAAATCTTTCCCCTTTTTGCTTAAAAATGTTTTGGGAAATGCTTTGTGCAGAGTCGTCCTCTGGGTTAACCGGCAGAAGAACTTGGTGTCTGTTATTTATGGTGAGAGGCCTGCAGTTGAGAGCACTGAATGCATTGTCTTGACCAACAGCAAGCAAAGCATGCTCTCAGGATACCTTGTTATATATCCTTTATTCACTGAGGGAAAAAAAGCAATTTCTTGGATTGATATGCTTTTTTTTTTAAAGAATATCCTCCAAATTAATGTTGTGTAGTTACAGTATGTGCGTGTCAGGAGATGCGTTACTTAATGCGTTAAAGATACTTCTGTGTAACAAAAGCTCAGGAACCTTAGTACTTTTGGAGGGGGGGGGTGGTGGACTACAGCGCTTCGCGATTGTCAACGGGGGGGGGGGGGGGGGGGGGGTAGTGGAGTACAGAGCTTCGTGTCCGCGGAGCGTGTGAACGTTGTGACCAGCTGTTTTAGCGCAGGGCTGTACAGACCGACGTTCACAGCAGCCCTGTCTGTGCACACGGAGACCGACTCTGTCGTCCGGTGATCTAACTGCCTTCTGGAAAAGCTTCACAAGTACGTCGGTACGCAAATGCGCTTTGTGACACAAGTGACGGTACGCATTTCAGATTGTTGCCGGGCATGCGTACCTGCGTACCAGTTATGTGCACCCCTGCGTATATCATATACGTGCGTGGATTAGTCGACTAATCGCCTTGACGACTATTGGTCGACCAGAAAATCTTTAGTCGATGGCAGCCCTAGGCTGTTGTTGTCTCTAGCTTTGGGAATAACCCTTTTCACTTTATTCAGCAGTACCAAGCAAGACACATGAAATGGCTTAAGCATCTGTTGATACATACAAAATTGAATCCACTAAAGCAGTGGTTCTCAACTGGTCAGGCCTCGGGACCCACTTTTTCCTTTGTCAATAGATCGCGACCCGAAATTTTGAACCACTCGAATCTATTCAACAAAAAATGGTGCTGTGTATATGTATGTATGTATATGTATGTATATGTATGTATGTATATGTATGTATATGTATGTATGTATGTATGTATGTATGTATATATATGCTTTTCAGCATACAATATTAAAGTACAGTGCATATATCCCTTCACAGAACTAAAGTATGCTTTTAAAAAAGGTTTAATGAGATGATGGAATCAAAGCTGGACTGTATAACATAAAAAGGCACACATGCTGAAAACCCAACCCCAGAAGGGGGTCTGGGGGGATTCTCCCACAGGAGATTTTTATACATACTAACATATAAACTACGCATTCTGGTACACTCTGAGAAGAAAATAAATAAATGTATTACTACCCGACATATTAATAATATTTGATGCCATTGCTTGTGTTTCACTTTGTTCTGAAGCTGAACTTGCTGCTCCACACAGAGAGAAGAGCAAAGAGGAGAGAGTCTGTGTGAATTACTTTCAATTGTGGGTAAGGGTAGATAGCCCCCATTGTTCTGTGACCTGTCAATCATCAAACCGGGAGTCATATTTCATTATGTGTTCATTTTTATCTGAAGTTGTACCCATGGATGTATAAAGAATACTTCTACCGCAAAGTTATTCTCCGTGGGGACTTCCGGCAGCAATCTTGATTCTGATTGGCCAGAAGACTCGAAAAGACATCAGCAAAGATGTTTTATTGAGAAGATGATTACTACGTGACAGAAGTTTTCAAAACCGTTTATGGTCTCCGGTACTTCCAGTCCAAAGCCTACTGCATGCACAGCGTTAGAATTTTTTTTTCTTCACTCACACATCTGCGACCCACCAGTTGAGAACCACTCTGCACTAAAGTGTCAACCTATCAGATTAAATCTATGCATACTGAATATTGAAAAGTCTGCATAAGATGATGTTCATCCGTAGATGTGTATACTGTGTTCTGACAGGCAGTGTTTGTATCAATCTCCACAGGACCACAGGTGAGGTGGTGTCGGGCGTAGTGACCAAAGTGTTCAACCAGCCAAAGGCGCGGGCCAAGGAGCTGGGCATGGACATCTGTCTGATGTACATCGAAATGGAAAAGGGCGAGGTGGTGCAAGAAGAGCTGCTCAAAGGACTGGAAAACAAGAACCCAAAGATCGTGGTGGCCTGCATCGAGACTCTCAGAAGGGCTCTCAGGTCAGTGCTCCTCCCCCCCTCTACCCACACGGGTTAGAAAGGCCACACTAATGGCGCATTTCCACTGCAGGGCCTCGCACGACTTAGTACGGTATAGTTAGGCCTTGGTAGGCCAGGCTCACTTTATGCTGCGTTTCCATTAAAGTTTAGGAACTGGGGTAGTAACTATAGTAACACAGTGTAGGTGGAGCCGTGACGTCATCTTCAATGCAAAACCAACATCAGCCGTTAGCTGTTAGCACTCAGAGCTCACAGCTCCTCATATATGTTCAGAAACTAGACAAAAGTTAATCAAGTACAAACCACAGACTGTCTGTGTCATGGTGAATACAGTCGCTGCTTTATTTATGTCTGTAGGCCGTTGTGAGTGTGGACGGTCGGAGCATATACTGCGTTAGCTTAGCTGATCTCCATTCAGAAAACACGAGCAAGAAAACGACTTCACTTTACGTAGCCATGATGATAATTATGTCTTACCTTTGCTGTTTTGTGATCAAAAGTTGTGTTCAAGGTAGGGTTGTGCGATTATGGCAAAAATCATAATCACGATTATTTGGGTCAATAATTTATATCACGATTATTTTGACGATTATTCATTGACCATTTATTGAACTTTAAAACAAATAATATTTTACCAATAAACAAGATCAACACATATGTTGGAGCGCACTTCCAAAACCATACTAAACATATATTAATATGATAAATAAAAATAAATTAGACCAAAATAAATTAAATCAAATATGTTGTAGTGCACTTTCACAACCTACTGACAACTCCTTAACATATAGCCAACATGGCCACCATGGCAAATGCTGCTCATGTCATCTCTTAAAGATTTTTTGCGAGAAACACCAGCCTGTTTACATGGTCTGGTTTCAGAGATGAGCGCAGGCAGGTGACAATATTGCCACCTGTACTGAAGACCCTCTCTGAAGAGGAACTTGTGGCTGGGATGCACAGATACTTCCTTGCCAGGATGGAGAGCCGTGGGTAGAACTTCCGGGATTCCCTCCACCACTTTAGTGGGTCCTCCTCAGCATCCACTGGCACTGCCTGGAGGTAGGACTGTAGCTCAAGAGCTATGGCCTTGTCCTTTTCCAGAGCAGGTTCTACAGCTTGGTCTACGGTGGCCTTGAAGAAGCTCCCCAGTCCCTTCTTCTTTTTCTTCTTTGGTGCAGCAGCAGCAGCATCCTCCGTGTCATCTGCAGGCACCGCTGCCGTCTCAAGAGGGGCGTTCTCCTTGGAGTATTATAAAGAAAATAAGAATGACATGTTTAATCAGACAAAATGGTTATGAGTATTAACATTTATACCTAGAATTACATTATAACACTTTGACAACACATTCATTCACTTAATTGTATTTACTGTCAAATCTGTCATTTTAATTTTTTATTATTATTATTATTATTATTATTATTACCATGAGTGTCATCACCCTCCTCATCTCAGTTGTCAGGCTGGCTTCAATGGATCCTCGATTGTCCTCACTGACATATTTGAGCTTGAACCTCGGGTCCAGGGCAGAGGCCATGTCAAGCAGCTCTTGTGTCGCTGCGTCATCATATTTATCATTGAGATAGTCTAGTATCTTCTTTTTTATGCTTTTGTGAGGTCTGTGTCATCCTCCTGCACTGCCAGCAATGAGTTGTTGAGGAGGTGCAGGGTTGGTTTAAAAAAAGACACACTTACATACTTCTCTCCAGAAAGTGCGTCTGTGAATTCCACCAGAGGGCTAAGCGACTTATTGATTGCCTCCAGTACATCAACGTCCTGTCACGTGAGGGAGAGATGTCTGGTTTTTCGGTCGCTGGAAAGGACCTGGGCAATGGCCTTCTGCTGCTCGAGGACCCTGTCGATCATGGCCTGCCTAGATCCCCATCTGGTTGGACATTCTGTCTTTAGGGAGTGTTCAGGCAGATTCAGCTGCTGCTGTGCCACTGCAAGTTCACGCTTCTTTTTCCAACTGTAGGAGAAGCTGCTGACCAGCTTCTTGCAAAGCCCCATTGCACGGCCGATCCTGGGATCCTTCATTGCATTCTCTAAGATTACAACAAATACATATTATTTAGTATCACGATGATAATCATGATCTTCATCAAAGCATGATTTGGTGTGGAGAGAGAGAGAGAGAGAGAAGAGAGAGAGAGGAGAGAGAGAGAGAGAAGAGGAGCTCTCTCCTCTCCTCTCTCTCTCTCTCTCCTACTCTCTCTCTCTCTCTCTCTCTCTATCGCTCTCTCTCTCTCTCTCCTCTCCGTCTCTCTCTTCTTCTCTCTC